>NC_047021.1:29250347-29445440 GCF_902652985.1 Pecten maximus
TAAGAAATAATGAGTTATATAAAGTTTTCAACTAACGATAATAAACTCACCAAAATAACAATTAACTTTAATAAATACAGTTAAAGTGAGTCACCCGTGAATCTGACAGTTTTCCTTAGCGGGTGCGATAGGTTTCGAAGCTGCGTGGTTTCGTTAGTGATTGGTTGATACCCAGTCATGTGATATACCCTACCACAGACTTCATCAATAGCCCGGACATGTGCGTACAATGTGTATATCCGCCATAGTAAGGATGTCCGTTTGGAGTTACCCCTCTGTGTACACCAGAAACAGTCTACGCCCCGTCCGTATAAAGTCAGGTACCGTACATACCCTACAACGTAAGCCTTAATCTCTATACCCGCAAAGGTATACATCCTGTGTGACACCTCCTCTGGACGTTCTGCCAGATTCTCATACAAAAGTATCTTAAACCTTTCTGGATATTTTTGTTTTAATTCCATGGACAATGGAATATCTGTGGATATTTTGGCACAAAGGTCGATGGCTTCTTGTTGAATCTTTTCCCATGTCAAAAGTTTAACGCGGACTCTCGAATGAATTATTGCACGTGGATCCCTTATAAGATGAATCACTCGTAACCTTGGTAACCACTTAAGGAGAATGTCAACTGTCTTCAAGTTGAGACGGATCGTTTTTATAGTTCTAAGTTCCTTGTGATCACAGTAGGATTGTATGTAACCAAGGCAATACTTCACGGAACTGACGTCACCTCCGTACCGCCGCAGACAATTATGATATGGAAGTGTCGATGCGCTGTAAAATCTGAGGTAGTCTGACGTCAGAGAACCAAGGTCAAGGTCGGAGAAGTTGCACGTAAACCAATTATAGAGCAGCTCAGCGTGGAGTTGAGTTATCTCTTCCGGTGACGTATATTTTCTGTGGGGAAAAAGAGATAGTCCACAATGACGTATAAAATGTGTATACCCCATGCAGTTCTAACATCAGTGGTAATGATACTATTAACGATGACGTATATACTTTTGGTGCATCGTCGGTACCACGGTCGATTGACTACACTACGCTTATCATCGGATTGATTGTACTTAGTCGTGCGTATCCGACGATGCTCTTGACGTTACTTTACCGAAAGAACTGCAAAATAAACCAACGTCAGAATAAATGTTATTCAAGGGTTAACAGACTAATCATTCTCGAACAGCTTAACATTTTAGCGTCAATTTACAAACATTTATGCAGATTTTATTTTTACACACACGGTAATGGTAGAAAGCTCACGTGAAGCGTTGAGATCAGATACGGCGCTTAAGAGACCGACGTTTAGGTTTCATAATCATATAGATGCCGTTTACTTGTGATTTATATATATCCGATATAGTTTGCACTCATAACATTGAAAACTTCCCCCTCAGTAACGTTCGTGCAAAATTCTAACATCCTATCACTATTTAAGAATTTTGTTTTTCAAAATTGACTTCTGTCATACAGCATTTATGTTTGATCCAAAAGTCGAACCCTACTGCCCTACCAGCATCATCATTGACCACTATTACATTGCGAGCACTGTAACCCTTGCTAATATATCACACATGGGAATCTGTGCTAAGTCCCAAACTTCACCTGACGGAACTGTTATAGAATGTTATGGACTGGTTGCTGTAGGCGAGTTCCGTAGCTGACCGGAGGGGCTCGAACACGTAGAAACTAGACTGATGATGTTGCAGAATGTCCCCCACTAAACTGGAGCCACTGCGCATGTACGCCACCACCAGCACCATGGACCGATTCCGTGTAGGGTACAGGAAATCATACAGGGATGCTGAAAAATAACATAGGATCATAAACTCCACCTCTTTCAATTATTTTTCGAATATGCAATGGGTTATTACTCGTCCGAACCCCATAATCGCAAATCTGGTTATGTCTAGTCCACAAAGAGTCATCGAAGGTCATACGGCATCCTGGATTACAATATAAAATGGTTACACTATTTCAAAGTACTGTCTACAATACAAAATACAATGCTGAAAGCCTGTTGGTGAGGACAATCGTTTGGGTACCTCCAAAAACAACTACAGTGGAACTTCGTTAACTCGAACTCGGAAAACTCGATTACTCCGCTTAATTCGAAGTACTTTGTTAGTCCCAGCCAA
This sequence comes from Pecten maximus, assembly GCF_902652985.1. Classification (NCBI taxonomy): domain Eukaryota; kingdom Metazoa; phylum Mollusca; class Bivalvia; order Pectinida; family Pectinidae; genus Pecten; species Pecten maximus. The sequence goes on from NC_047021.1 coordinate 29,252,483, forward strand.
ATTCTCTCGTTATATCAGTTAAAAACATCGGAACATTCGAATTCGGAAAACTCGGAAAAGTGAATTCCCAACTCTAAAAATCCTACTTGATCGAATAACTCGAAGTATCGTTTTTAAGTACATAATGTGTATTCTGATATCCAATGCTCACTCCGTTGCAAAAAGAAGTTTTTTATAGCTATCATATGGAAAGTGAACGAAACTCCTGGATGGAGGATGATACTGTACGTATGTATCTCAAAAACCTCATAGAAAAATAATTCGGTCGGTATCGTGGAAATTGTGTATCAAAAGAATAGTCAATGAATGAACATTCCACGATGCTAACAAAGGTGATTCGGTCAATAAAGAAACATTCAATATTGGACACCACCACCAAAATTAATTAGTCTTTTTTTCATGATGTTTTTTTCTTGAATTTTGTACAAATCTAAATAGAAAAATAATTGACAATCTCCCTCCTTCAGAAGAACTGGTGACGTCATCTCGCCCACTCATCTCGATACTGTTAAAGTGTAATCTATTTTAATCTAGGAGAGTTTATGTGGTACACGACCATTTAACGCCGTCGACTATCCAATTAGCTGTCAACATGCAAGGAAAGTGAACTATATGTGTTTAAGCTAGAATTTCAATGCCCTCAATAATGGTATATCAGGACGGATCCGCCAAATATATACACTGTTGTCCAAATATAGGCTGCCCGGAATAGTTTAGTGAATAATATTTGTATTACTTTACTCTACACTTTCATCTACATGTATATGCTATTTACATTGTGTCGTTCAACGATATTTACTCATGCACACGCGACGTTTGTCAATACTTACTTAAGGAATAGTAGAGCAGCCCCGCGCCCAGCACCACCCACAGAGCGATGGCCCGGGGGGTCAGGAATGAGGGGTGTCGGGCCCAGAACCTTCTACAATGTGGCTGCATCCCTCTGGAGAACGCCTCTCCCTATGTTCCACACAAGAAGACTGCATAATTTGTTGACCAGCAGAAATCACGATGAGCCATTCCTCGCCTTCCTCGTATAATCATTATTATCGATTATGGTAACGCGCCCACATGTTATGGTGTGTATCCTCGTGTGTATTGTGGTCTAGGGTAAAAGTTAAAAGAATGTGTATACCGAACGGCAGTTCCTCGATAAATGCTGCGAGGTCAGGTGTACGGAAAGGAACACCCTTTTGTAAAACGTTCGCAGTATTTTTATAAGTCTGCTGGGATATATTAAGCCCTTATCAAAACAATCTTAGCAAATGTAATAGAGTCAGTTTAAAACCCGAACTCAATTATGTTTCGGGATGTCGTTCCGAATTCAACCTGGGTCTAATTTATGCTTGCTCTCCGTAAATCGAACTGGATAAGACGAATTATAGATTGGGATCAGATTTCGGGTACTTTTCGCTAACCATACCGGGAACAAATAGCTAGACTCCAACACAGAACAGCTATCGGGGCGTTAGCTCACCTGGTCCGAAGGACCGATGAACTTGAGTCATGGCGGCATCCGTCGTCCGTCAACTTTTCCTTTAAATCGCTACTTGTCATAATGTACTGAACGGATTTGGACCAAATATGGTTAGAAGCTTCCTTTTGGGAAGGGGAGCACATTTTTCATAAATGGTGACTCTTGACCATTTTGGGCCAGATGGAAGTAAAACCTTTAAATCATTATTTGTCATAACGGACAAAATGCATTTGGTCCATATTAGGTTTGAAGCATCCTTGGGCGAAGTGGAATCAATTTTGTAGAGTCTGACCCCCATGGTGCTGAAGGGAGGGACCAATAGGGCAAATTCTTCTTCTTTAAAATTAAAAGGATTATATCTTTATTTGTTCTGAAGCACCTCTAAACTGCGCCTGCAAGGTGGGGCCCCAATAGGGTAAATACTTTATAGCAAATTCTTTAAATCCTTCTTCCTGTGAAGGTGAAGATAGCAAAATCTTTGAAATCCTTCTTCCTCTGTAGAAATGAAGTGTTTTGCCATACTCATTGCAATATCCAGGTGAGCATCAGAATATGAAATTTTCTTGTCATTAGTAATTCCGACAAGAAACCATTTGAGATAGGGTCGTTCTCGTTGATCCGGAAACATCGCTGATGTCATTTTAAATTCTTCTTAAGAATGGAAGGAATCGATCTATATTTGGTCTGAAGCAGCCTTAGGTGAATATAACAAGTGCAATCAATGATTGCGAAAGCTCACCGGCGGCAGCAATCACACTTTGTATTCATTTTTCATGTATGTATAAGCATGTCATTTTGAAATTGTATGTCACATAATATCGCTCCTAGACCTCTAATGGATGTATAAACCAAATAAGAAGGGTGTGGACTTACAAGCTTTTCAAATCTAATCCCCAAAATCTTTAAAGTGAGTTTTTGTGTCAAAAAAAGTAAGTCCACTAAATTGGAAAATGCCAAAATGCCAATTTTTTCTGCATGATTTGCCACAGCATCACTCCTGGATCTCTAATTAATGTATAAACCAAATTAGAAGGGTGATAGGTGTATACCCCCAAAACTTTAAAGTGAGTTTTGGTGCAAAAAAAGTTAAGTCCAAAAAATGGTAAAATGCGAAAAAATCACAATTTGTTTCTGCATAATTTTGCCATAACATCATTCCTAGACCTCTAATGAATGTATAAACCAAATTAGAATGGCATGAGGTGTATACTTTTGGACTCACAAACTTTCCAAAAAATGACCCCAAAAACTTTAGTGGGTTTTGGTGCCAAAAAAGTTCAGTCCACAAAATGGTAAAATGCGAAAAAATAACATTTTTTTCTGCATGATTTTGCCATAACATCATTCCTAGACCTCTAATGAATGTATAAACGAAATTAGAAGGGCATGAGGTGTATACTTTTGGACTTGCAATCTTTCAGAAAACTTACTCCAATAACTTTAAAGTGGGTTTTGGTGCCAAAAAAGTTAAGTCCACAAAATGGTAAAATGCGAAAAAATCACATTTTTTTCTGCATACTTTTGCCATAACATCACTCCTAGACCTCTAATGAATGTATAAACCAACTTAGAAGGGCATGAGGTGTATACATTTGGACTTACAAGCTTTCCAAAAACTTTAGTTTTGGGGTGGGACGCCGACGCCGACGCGGACGCCGGGGTGACAGCATTAGCTCTCGGTTACTCGTAACTGGCGAGCTAAAAATGGTGTTATCTCCTTCGAGATGTCGACGGGATATTTGGACCTGTCCGTACGTGTATGTTTCGTAAGAAAGCGATGTTGCCTCTACGGATTTCATTTCCAATCCGATTGACCCATCGGGTCAGATGACTTTATAAATAGAATTAGGGTATTCCTATACTACCCACCTAATTTCTTAGTGAATGCCGCAAAATCTGCAGCACCTGGGTCATAATCCCCACCTCCCTGTAATACGATACCATTAATAGTAATTCGGCGTCCTTGCTCTCGGTATCATTTTACAGTTAAATTCCTTTTTAGTTCCCGACGCTATGGTATCAGTCACAGGGACGTCCAGACAAAAAGCTTGCGATATGTTGTTTCCTTTTCAATACCGAGAATAGCACTTGTTTACCAGTGAACCGACATAAACAAGTATGATTATATAAGCCACACATGGCATTAATTCTGTAATTATTTATTCAAAATTAGACGTTCATTTATTTTAACGCATTTGCAATTAGCCCAGTATCATCATCACCTTGGGACTTGTGGTTATTAAAGTCATTTCAAGATTTTAAATTTGATCCCTTTACCCTTGAAATTGAGTCAAGGTCATTCAACTAAACAGACTTGCCACCGTAACATTGCTATTGGACAAATATCATGACCATTTGACCAGTGGTTGCTGTTTTATTTATCAGAAGGAAGGCATTTCAATACTTTGACACGTTTGAACTCTGTAACCTTGAATGTTTGTCAATTATATAAACATAACACAATACCATGCTTTATTCAGCAGTTTTATTAGAAATACACAGTACTTCAATGGAGATTTCTACATCAATGATCATTGATAAACCATGCTTTAAAACATTCAGGTATCACCATTATTATGGTAAAAAGTACACATTACAAATAAATATCACAGGTATCGAAGTCTTCACACAGAACAGAGAACCTTCCACACTGTACAGGAAAATCTGTGTCACACGGGTCAAAAATCACTGAGGGGGTGTCGGAGGTAAAAGATTTAATTCATAAACCAGCAGGCCACTATGGGGGGATGTGTTTCCCATCATAGTCAGAAATTTATAGTCACACAGTCATAGCTCAGACCACTACAGAGTGTTTCCCATCATAGGATCAGACATTCATAGTCACACAGTCATAGCTCAGACCACTAGTGGGATGTGTTTACCATTATAAGATCAGACATTCATAGTCACACAGTCATAGCTCGGACCCCTAGTGGGATGTGTTTCCCATCATAAGATCAGACATTTATAGTCACACAGTCATAGCTCAGACCACTAGTGGGATGTGTTTCCCATCATAGGATCAGACATTGATAGTCACACAGTCATAGCTCAGACCACTAGTGGGATGTGTTTCCCATCATAGGATCAGACATTGATAGTCACACAGTCATAGCTCAGACCACTAGTGGGATGTGTTTCCCATCATAGGATCAGACATTGATAGTCACACAGTCATAGCTCAGACCACTAGTGGGATACGTTTCCCATCATAGGATCAGACATTGATAGTCACACAGTCATAGCTCAGACCACTAGTGCCGTCTTTTTAAAAGTTGCAATTATTGAATTTCATCAATTGAACATACTTAGTTAAACCTTTCATGATTGGTGTTTTATAATAACAGTTAAATGCATAGATACAGCAGATGTTATAAGGATTTAAACCTAACATTTCAACACTTTCTTTCACACAAATTAATAGAAAATAACATGATAATCATGACTGGCCTGTGTACGAGGTAAAGACCATAGTCAAAATCCAAGATATCTTTTGAGCATGTGTGACCTGTCTTTGTCATGGCAATAAATGTAAATCTCTATAAACATTAATCCTGACAACTGTCCAGAACTATTGAGCACACTTGGCTCCTGAAGGTGCAGTGTTTGGTTCACAACCTTCTCAGATGGTTGATGCCTCGGTAAGCTGGGACCTGTTCAGCACAGTATCTGTGCTCACCGTATGTAGCAGACATGCTACTGGTGTCCGCCCACTCTTGCACTCTAGGGTAAGTGCTCTCCAGAACATCACAAGGATCTATACATGACAAACCCAATGATAGTGTACCATAGGTACATACTGACCAATTAGGTATTGTTCTATAATCCAGTCCTCATAGTTTGGGCGTCTCCACACAATGGGACGGGTTTGATTTATCAAACTTGATGTTAGACTTGGCAGCAGTCTTGAGTAATCCTTGTTGAAGAGTCTGGTGTTGTAACAATTATCATAGGCAGTCTAATTTGCCTTAACATCATTCCGTTTCCTGGTAACGAGCAAACATGGTCTTTTTCACAGCATCCTTGTATGTGTCAGAAGCATTAGCTCCGTAAGTTGATCCTCTCATGCCCAAACCAGCTGTTTGCATGCGTCGCTTAGCCTTAAAGAGAAAAGTGGTTTAATATCAATTAAAGGTCAAGGAAATGAAACTTACATTTTACCAGTGTAAATTAGTTGATACAAAAGTGATTGTTTCTTTTCAGCTGAAGCATTCACATCATAGCCAAAGTTTGATGTCTTTGGTGGTTTTACCTTCTTCAGAGCCAAAATACACCAAGATTAAATGAACTTTTACATATTTTATTCATATCAGATTTCATGGACATAGTCACTGTTTTATATCGTGTTCAAAAAGCCTATCACAGTGTCGAGTGATGGTGACGTATCACAGACCTAAATCCTATATAATTAGAGATACATACCTCTATAGGATTGACTATGCCCTGCCCTTTCTTGCCGAGACCCTGACCAGATGACCATCCCATCTTCTGAAGAAGCTTGTTGCCAATATTATCCTGGCCAATGCCTGTCTTGGTTGGCTGTTCTGGTCTGTAAAATTAGATGTCATAGATATTCCTTTGATAGTAATTTAATTGTGTAATAGAAACGAAAAGTTAACATTCAAAGAAAACTTCCATGTGGGAGCAGAATTTTTATTTTAATAATTTTTTTGTTAATGGGTTGACTGATGCTTACATGATGGGTATATCTGGACGTTTCATCTTGGGTTCAGGAGGGGGAGGTATTCCGTACTTCTGACGTCTCTCCTTCGCTCTATCTCGATACTACAATTAAACCAAATAATAACACTGAAGACCAAGCTCTCACAGTTGGAAATCTTTGCAAACTATAAATGAACATCACTTAGTTTTCAATATCTTGTCAATATATTCAACATGTAGCTTGATAGTACTCTCCAATGTCAAGTAGTTTCACCAATGTCAAGTAGTTTTAATATTATTGAGAAATTCAGGTTTGATTGTCAAGATCAGTTACAGGCTACATTTTTAATAACTCAATGAATTTAAGATATTAAACACAATTCTGAATGACTCACTGCCTCTGTACAAATTATATCTGGAATGGAATCAAAAGACCCAGATAATCACCTGTAGCTTTTCTTGTTCTGTAGTAGAAGCATTCTGATTTCTTGTTTTATGTAAAGCCTCCAGATTTTGCTGGAATTAGAAAAACAGAAATTTTAAGGAATACATTCTATTATCAAAATAACAATCCTGTAATTGATAAATATGAAAACAATATTTATTACATCAAAACTCTTAAGAATAAGCTTTCCAAGTTATCTATGCAAAATCATCAAATTTGCAAGTCTTTGTTTTCAAAAAACACAAAATGGAAATGCATACCTTGTGTAAGTCAGACATCTGTTGATGTTTGATGAGAATCTCTCGGGTCTGAAACTGTCGTTTACACAGAAGACAAGCTAGCTTAGACCAGTCAGTCAGCTTACTCTCATCAACTGGGCCAGTCCCTCCTGTTGCTGTGGGATCCTCCTCATCAGAGTCACTGTCTCCACCATAGGATGCCACAAGTATGGCACCAGCTGCAGGGCCAACACTTGCTTTGTCAGCAGGTGGTGGAGGCATCATCTTCTTGTCTTCAAGACTGCCCTTTGCCTATAATGTTAATAAGTGATGTCAAACAGACTACAAACTTAACAGAAATAATGTGGTGCTATAAGATTTTCCAAACAATAAAGAACTGAACAGTGTTGCAGTAAAACTTCTCTAAGGCAAACAGACTCAATATGAATTGATGCTTTTTACGAAGTACAAGTTAAAATCCTTGAATTTGACTCCAACTTTATTCACTTTAAAATCCTATGATGAATTTCAACACTGGTATTACAAAGTATTTTGTCTGGTCATGTGTAATTTATTAACCAAGTTTTACTATTGGTTTATCACTAATAATTAGCTGATTTGTTTACAATTTATGTTACTTCTGTGAAATACAAACATGTAACTAGTGTAGTATTTGAAATATTTGCTGTGAGCCACTAAAATTGTTTACTTACACTTTTCTCCAAAATGGCAAATCCTGCATCTGCTGTAGCAGATTCCTTTTCAAATCTAGAGTTCCCCATTGCTGTCTTTGAACTAAAGCCCTTGATTGCCTCTTTCTGGGCATTCAATGTCTTTGCCCATTTTTCCATATCCTGAAAGGAGAAAATGATTCATATCCTAATCTTAAAATTATCAAGAACGTGGACAGTTTTTCTAGAACACAAAGCTTGCTGATATAAGATTTGGATGCAGTTTACAATGTGCTCACAAAACCCAAAATTTTAGAAGGTATATGAAGACAAATGTGCCATCAGCCCAATCATACCTTAGCAATCCTCTTCGCTATCTTGACTTTCTCCTTCTTCTCCTTGTCTTTCTTGCCTCCCTTCTCCGTACCTTCCTCCCTTGATGTGCTGTCATCCCCTGTAGGGGCTGGGAGGTAGGTGGATTTTTCTGCATCCCAGTACAGGAACTGTGCAGTCTGGGAGTTGTAGAAGTACTGTAACACAAACAACACCAATACATTCTTAAGAATTCAGTACAACACAATATAAATTTTACTTGCATGGATAATAAATCCCAGGATTCAATTAATAGGAGTTACTGCTCTAACTAATGAAAATTTCCTTGTGATAATTCCTAAAGTTCAAAACTTAGCCTACCTGAGAATTTGCATCATAGTAGAGGCCAGTGACAGAATCATAGTAGTAGCCTGAGGACTCGTCATATGTATATGTTGACACATCAGGGGCCGGGTACACTGAGAACTCCGACTGGACTTGAGGTGCAGGTGGTGTTTGGACAACTGGAGCTGTTGGCTGGGCCTGTCCAGGTTTTGGCTGCTTCTTCCACTCCTCAGCCCGACAAGCTAATCGTTCCTCTGCAGTCATATCTGCTAGTTTTTGCTGCTCACGTACCTATTGTGTGTGGAAACAAAATCATCACGTTTTTTTTCTTTTGGTCTCCATGTCATAAAATTTACACACAACATGCTGTATCTACAAACTTTTTTTTTTTTTTTTTTTTTTTTACAATTTCTTATATTTGACGAGACAATAGATTTAATACTCATTAATATGTAATCCCATATTCAGAATGAACAGAACACATGCTCATGACCTACCTGTTTCTGGTATTGCTTGACAGCATTGCGTTGCTGGATGGCAGCCTGAGCTACAGCTGCTGCAGCATTAGTGGTGTCTGCTGCACAACAGAGAATCAATGAGAAACATTCGTTACGATATCACATATCCTGACGACATCCCGGTGTACGTATCATTCTATTGAGACATCCACTTTATTATATTTTATATTGATACCTTAAGAATGTGATGTTGTTTACACAAATTTGTTTTTTTAAATATTTGCATGGGTAATTACCATACATCATTAAACCCGTAGTAAGAGACTTACTCTGTGTAGGGTTAGTACTAGTGGAAGCTGTGGTGGAAGCAGACTGCTCCTGTGAGTAGCCTTGACCATAGTACTGTGAATAGTCATAGCCCTCTCCATAGTACTGAGCATATGTGGCTGCATCATATTCTGTACCCTGAAAGTACTGTCCATCATAGAAACCGGGCGGATTTGTTCCTGTAGCTCCAGCGGCTGGCTGTCCCCCTGATGATTGTTGAGTGTAGTCCCAACTCGTCTATTACACAACACACACAAATTACCAACTTAATTATTTAGCTATCAGTATATAATATCCCAACTCATCTATTACACAATACACACAAATTACCAACTTAATTATTTAGCTATAAGTATATAATAAACAATGTACAAGGTGCTGAAGTCATGACATGAAAATAAATATTACTACCGCATTCTTTCTACTTCAGCCAAACAAAAACACCATTATATCATTGTTTTATATATGTCCAATTAATGTACCAATTCCAGTAGAAATGTTTTGAAAATAATTATACATAAATATGTAGTTATTAATGGATGCAATAAATACTACACATACCTGATCTGCTGGATAGCTTGCCTTTAATGTTGCCATTCTGAAGCATGAAATAGAATACATTAACATCTAACTCATTTTTCTTTAATTACAATATTATTTCCTGGGCATGAAAGACATTTTTTTTAAAATCCATTAACCATAAGAAATGAAGACAAGTTACTTACACAGTAGAAAATGTGTTCTTAGCAAAGCTAACTAATATCTGTTTGCCATCCACTTCAAATGGAGGATGGAGTTGTGTGAGGGTGTCGAGGAGTTGCTGAGATTCCATGACCGAAGCCAGCTCTAAGAAACCATAGCCCCTTGATGTGTTTGTCAGTTCATCTCGCAGCACCTGACAGTTCTTCATGACCGATGACGTGACCTGGCCCAGAGCCTGGATAAGGTTGTCCTCTGTTGTCAAAGCATCAAGTCCACGCAGAACCAGAGCTGTAACAATATTGCAGTGTATTTTAAGATCTAGACCAGTTTTGTCCAAGTGTGAAAGCCTTTGAAAAGCATTATCATCCTAATATGCTTCAAAACAACAAAACATTTTTTGTTGTATGCCTAACATATGTCCTGGGAGACTATAGATACTAAAATATTCAAATAATCATTTTTCTCTGTCAATTCCACAACATATTTATTTTGCTTTATTATTTAAGTAAAAGCTTTATCACAGCTACATAGATATAACTTACTATTGCAAGGGTTTGTTCCAACCTGGTCAAAACCATCTCCTTCTTGTTTTCGGTCTGACTCTGAAAAACACAAACACATCTACTGAAACACTAAACTCTAATCTGATGAATACCCAAGACCAGGTGACTGCCTACAGTACACTGTGGAAGATCCAGGTTTATACAGAAATTCTATCTTTTTACGAATTCAGATAATTCTTCTCTGGATCCACCACTGGATGCCATCCAAACGCCCACATCACCAAGATGTGATAAAAAAGAATGTCTCATGCCAAGATATATAAGGCAGCACATAAGAATTAAGTTGATGAGATTATTCTAACATAATAAAATAAAGGTCATGCTTCTTAAGGTTTGTGCAAAAACATGTAAATTCTGTCATATTTCAGTGAATGGTGTGTTCCATGAAAAATATATTGTCAGTCACTGTCCGATAGTCCAATAAATCCTATCACATCTCAGATTAACCACACCGCTAGATGAATAACAATATACGAAAGCTAAAAAAGTTTTGATAGCTTACTCCTAGTATTTTCACACATCCAGTAATGACAAACGATATTTACTTTTTTCAGGGGTAGGTAAGTGTTAAGGGTGGGAAATGAATGAATGGTGAGTGTTAATGGTAAAGAATTAGTACATCTTCTAACTAACGCCAGTTTTAATTTCTTTACTCTGGCTATAATAATCAAGGATGACGAAGAACAACAGAGTTGTCTCCTGTCTTTACACTATTCAACAAATCACTCGGAACAAGCATTGTGTCAATGTTTTTAAATGAGTCAATGGGTCCACAAGTCGCTTCAAGTGTTCTATCTACAAATCTTTTACGAGGTGTCATCCGTTGATTGTAGATCGCATACTGTACCTTCACGTGAAAGATTGCACTTGAAACAGTGGTCCCTTCTCTTGAAATTATGGACGCCGCACTATAAAGTTAGAGATGTATGCAAATAATGACACAAATTTCTATATCTTTTTTGCCTTCATTTTGTATCCAACCCTAATGCAGTACCCATTAAAAAGTGGATACATACTTAATTGTTTTTAGTGTCAACAGAACATCGAGTGTTGTGCCCTTTTTAAAATGCAATTTTATAGTCTTCTGTATTTGTAAGCTACAATACTATCCACGAGTATCACAAATTTGTAATTCAAGTTCAGTGCTGTAACATTTCTATATCAATTCTTGCTTCCATTTCTTTTGGTTTTGTGTCCCCTATTTTTCAGACAATTTCAGCTGTAAATTATTCTATATTTTTGCATTCAAACTTTGATTCCCTCATTAAGATCTTGGTTTGGACAATGCATCAAATTAAATGCCTTTAAGGCAAAAATATGAGTGATGTATCAATTTATCAAAGGAGACAATACAAAAATGCCTAAAAGTATAATCTAATATCATCATGCGACATACTGTAACTACTCCCCAACATAACGGATCAGACGCTGTCGACACCACTGGATGTCAGTGCACAACGGAAGCCATTACCTTGCTACATGTCCAGTCGGTCTTGTGTATGGGTCCCTTTTCAGGCCCTGCCTTGGGTGTGCTGTAGTGCATGGTGGCATTGTACTGGTTTTGCAGAGTCAGCTGGCCCTGTAGAGGATGAGGAGCAAAGTTACAAATCTGTGATGACTGTGTCAGATAACCTTTGGTCACTGAACCCATTTCCTGTCAAGTCAAGATATATAATCCCTGTCTTTGAGCAATCATTTCCTGATTTTTAACATATGGCTAAAGCCATGACTACTATCACACACAGCTCATGTCATATCTTAAGTAATCTTAATCCAGCCTCTTCGGCCATGTTCCACAAGGATTTATACATTCCAACTCCTAATTAAAGTAGTTTTAAATTATCATCAAACAGATCAATTTTTGAGAATTCAACGATCAATCATTATACACAGTAATTTTAAAGCTTGCTGTTCATGGAAGGTCAACATTTTTAGGACTTTGTCATCTCTCTCAACAGTCAAAATAAACATTTTCATCATCTTAACATCTACATTTTGAATCAAACCAGTCTGCTCTTTATGATTTTTGTCTTTTGTTTAATAATACTAGCTTCAAAGTGATATTTTCATTGATTTTTTAAAAAGTTCATATTCAAGAAAACCAGTAAAATACAAACATTACCAAACCATAATGGAACCTTAAACTTTAAATAGATTGGAATAAAATGTATCTAATATCTTTTTGATGTAATACAGTATTTAAATAAAATATTACCAATGTAATCGTCTTGTTATAACAATAACTTATAAAAAATATTTCATACCAAATCAAACCAAATATGAGATATGTTACTTTTCATTGCATTTCCAACAAAGAACTAATATCTATTGATACGATACAGTATTTAAATGAAATATTGTCACTAATATTGTCTTGTTGTAGCAATAAGTTATAATAATTATTTCATACAAAATCAAACGACAGATGTGATATGTAACTTTTTGTATATCAAACAAACATCATCCTGTATGGTACCACTGAAGTAATCTGAACTGAACATCAGCTATCGATAGTCAAACTTTTTCATCCCACTGATCCCTAAGTTGATTCTACCACAGAGTAATTGAGATCTCATCAAGAGGGTTCATCAGGATGAAAATGTCTCAATGCTTCTGACTAGACAATACATCTTAACGAGTGCAGAAGCGACTTCCCACTAAGGACAATGATGCACCTCTAGTGGTGATAAAACGGGTTTTGGTCGTTACTTTACGATAAAACTGAAAGCTTCCATAGACCTGATTCTGGTCCATCCAGCGTTGTGCGTCTCCTATACTCTGAAACTCCACAAAAGCAAACCCGCGGGATGCACCTGTACAATAATTTGAACGTTTGGCATTAGATGACAATGTACAGCTAAAATACAAATGGTGGCACAGTTTTGAGGAAACACAATCATCTCATCACTGAAGGTTTTCTGAGCTCCTTCATTCAATAAACATTTTGAACAAATTTAAAAATGAATCTGAAATAAAACATACATATAGATACATTCTTAATTCACACATGAGTTGTTCAATCAATTAGAAAACTGAAATAAAAGACAAGTTTATAAAATAACAATTTTCAGATCATTTTGACTTGCTTCTGCAACCTGACCTACTCACTCTCAAATCTTCAACCACTTTCATTTTCAGTTGTATAATATTTACATGCAGTTGTAAAACCATTGTGACATTTTTTCTTTAAAGTTTTCTCATCATTACTAGTCATATGTAAAATGTATTCACACACAAATTCAATATTCTGACAGTTGCAGTTCAGGTAATTTTTTTTATGTATGGACCATATATAATGGTCATCAGTGGAGTGACTTCTGTAAAAGAAAACATGATCAGCACTTTCAAATTAACTTCACTTTCCTATAATCTCGGCTACCCATTATTTACTCAACCAGTCTTACCTGCAGTCAACCATGACCTATTGTTATCCATTACCAGAGGCATTCCCATTCTCCATCCTCTGGTGTTGTCCATTATTCAGATCAAACTATTTGTTTTTAAGTGTTTTGAGATGCAAGTTGAAGGAAACCCACAACCTTCAGTGATGAAGTGAAAACTGAACCACCTCCTAAACAACTTTGTCCCTATTCAACAATTGTAATTAACAATTTTCAACACCAGTGCTAATTTCGTAGCACAATCCTCACCTGTACTTTTCCTCATGAGCCGCACATCCTTGATGGGAAGCCCAAACAGCATCAATTCTGCTCGAATCTGTAAATTATAATTTTGTACTTTTATTATTCAAATGAACATTTATAAACACAATAATGAAACACTTCAAAGCATGGATATAATAACACATGTATGCATAATTACACCAATACAAATTATATGGAGCAATTTTTTTCTATGGTAATTTTCATGCTTTATAAAACCATGACAAACAAGCCAACCCTGTTTTCAAGGCTGATAAAAATTCTAGAAACTTCACCATCAATGTGTGATCCAAATACTCTGGTGATAGATTGTTACAACACTTCTGGTGATATGACCTTAAGTATGGTAATCATTACACATGTTTTTAGAAATTCAATGTATTATCTGAACAAGTATTATGATACTAAAGGATTAGAGTAGACTTACATCTTTCTCCTCTATGATAATTGGCAGTCCCCTAAGAAGAATTGTGTTAGTAGGTGTGTCTGTCATCCACTTCTCGCCACCTCGATCTTCTCTGTCAGCTCGGTCTCTGTCTCTAGAATCTCTCTTATCATAACCATCTCTTCTATCCATAGACCCTTCCTGAGAACAAGTTTCAAATGTCATTTTGCTATGTAATATGAAATGTCTTCAAAATTAAAACATACTTTCACAATTGTTCATGATTTAATATGTAATTTATCTAGCCATGGATAGGATGACTTGACTAGAGGTGAAATGGTATACTATGGTGTAGTTGAACTGCAAATTTTTTTTTTCAGTTCGGTACACAGAATAGTTACTTCAAACTACAGTACATGCATTGTGGGTGGTCAATTATATACTATTTCATCTTGCACTGGTAATTCCAAGTGTTTGGTTTCAGAGTACTCTAAATTTAACATTAAGAATCATAAGGCAAGAAACTGACGCTTGTCGCAGCTTACACAACATCAGTTAATAAATCAGGTGACAGACTCCCTTTATGTTATAGGATACCATCGCCGAATATGTTCATACGGACATTATAAACACCGAAACACAATCAATGTATACACACATTTGATTAGGAAACAAAGAACTGGCACTTGCCCAACATCAATTTAAAGGGTTCTGATGTTAATGCAGTTTTTAAATTGCCTTGTAGTTATGTAGCAATATCATCTAGCTATCTTATGAAACACAAACGTAACTCCTACTGTAGCAACAAGATTTATGCTCGTTATATATGCTGCTATAATGTTATTCAATACCTGGACCAAACCATGCTGAAGGTGTACAGTTTCACCCCTATTACTGACCAATTTAACTCCAAATGTTACAAGAAAGCCATTTAATTAAAACTAACCAAAACTCCTGATAACACAATATACATTCCTTAGTAAGAATTCAGTTATGTACTACCTTATCATTATCATCAAATCTGTCTTCATGTTCACTGCCACTTCTATGAGAGCTTCTATCTCGGTCTCTATCTCGTCTGTCACGATCCCTCCTCCTATCATAGTCACTATCCCTACTGCGATCTCGATCTCTGTCTCTATCACGATTCCTACTCCTGTCCTTTTCATATTCATGATCATGTCTTCGGTCTCTATGTCGATCCCTGTGTCTTCGGCGAGATCTGAAATATATCAGTTGGAATATGTATATCAATAAACTTAAACTTGATTCTTCAAACATAATATTAACAAATTATCTCATTTGATTCAGTATTCATATATCTAGTAATTTGCAAAACCAGAAAACAATTTTTTAGCTTATAAATCAAATAATCTTTTTTTATGCCAAAAATCATTTTAATTCATGTGACAAACATTTATTTTGACAACACTCCTGGCTTCTTGTCAAATTACCTGTCCCTCTCTCGGTCACGATCTCTTATATGATTAGGTTCAGGTGGCTCTTGTTTTGGCTCTTCATAATTTTCATAAGATGAGCCACATTCTCCTTCCTCATAACCATATTCTTCATCATAGAAATCATCTTTGTAGGCAGCACTGTAGTCATACTGCTGGTGGAAGGATATGTCTCCTCCTGTGTAGTTATAGTTATCCTTGAAATTTTCTTGATAAACCTCCATTGCTTTATCAAATCTGGCTCTGTAACAAAATAATCAGAGATAACATTGATCAAGCAAGCATGTTCATATACTAGCTATAGATTATTCCACGGTCTAAGACATTTGTCCTTCAAACTGTCTAAAGCCTGGTGTTGAGGCGAGAAGAAACTCAGCCTAACCTAATAAGGAGTAGACAACTGGGGTTTTATAGTCATAAGCCACCTTGAAGGTAGATTTGGTCTTATTTTAAGGGTGTTTACTTCTTGACCACCTGTTTATTCAATTACAATTCCACATAATATTGTAACAAGAGGCCCATGGGTCGCAACAGTCACCTGTTTTTTTTTTTAAATATCTAAGTTAATCCCAATAGAAATTAAACAAATGACAGTCAAAAATATGTTTTCCCTATATAAACTATAGTAAAGTTTACCCCTTTTACCCTCATGGGGCAAAAATGAGACTCCAGGGTCAGGAAATTCACAATTGTGGTAAAGCACCTTAAAACACTTCCATCTATGAAGAGTATTTGATTCTATACCTTATTTGGGTATTGAGAAGACATTTTTTGAAATTTTAGTCAAATTGACCCCTTTTGGCCCCATCCCTCACCTCAGCCCCCTTTGGGATGGGGACCATATAACTCACAATTTCATTCAAACTTTTGGCCATGGAAGGTCTCTTGAATAATTTCATTGAAATTGTTTCAGGGGTTTCTGAGAAGTCCAAAATGTAAAATGTTTACAGACACACAACAGACAAAAGGCGATTCAGGCACTCGAGAGCAAGAGGTCACTGATACCAGCCTCATAGAGCACATGGTATTTTCATTACTCTTTCCTATTACATTACTGTGCACAACCTTTAATAATAGGTAGCATTTGCGCACTTTAATAATAGTGGCACTGGGTGCAGATTTGATTTGAATTTGGACTTCTTTTCGGAGGCTATGACGCCAATGCTAGACATTTTTCAGTCAGACAGGTGATTGCACACTTTATTTTTATTAAGATGATATAGGCACCTAATTGACGGCGACATGAATGACTCTCACAATCCGTGTTTACTGTAACATTTGGGAGTTGTGTTCGATAAAAGTTACAAATAATACATTGGGTATTTCCACAGATTTATATGTTACATTCTTGTTAGTTAACATGTTCAGGATTTTTTCATGTAGTAATAAATATATGTGCGTTAAGAGGACCTAAAGAGGTACAGATAATTGCGGGCGGAGTGCCAGAAATTCAGAATCCCTCCTCCCCGCCCAATCCAAAACGGGTTTATTATCAGAAACTATGACTATAATCGAGAATATAGTGCACAGCTATGTTAAAAGGGAGATTTATTATATTTGGTAGCATTATAATCCGATAGTAAGAGGTATTTACAACAACCAAAATGGATTATTCTTAGCATTTTGATTCTTACCTATCCCGATCGCCTTCAAATTTGCAAATGGCGTCCAATGCATTGATTGTTCGTGATGTCGTGAGAGCCTGACACATCAGCAAATACCTATTCATTCAATATAAAATCATAGATTCAATGTTACTTATTTTATGTTTATATTCTAATAAGATATAGCGTTTATTTATTTTATTGAAACTTAACAATGGTTTGACCCCCAAGCAAATTTTACGACATCCCAAAGACACATGTGTAACACACGTGTGTGAGGACTCTTCTGTGTCATTGAAGCAGTTGGCACTAGATAGATCTATACACCAAGTGGGCTTTTATGAAAAGCCGTACAAGGTAAGTGAGTGAGTCTAGCATATATCATCATCAAAAGAAACCAAACAGGCCCCAACTATGAAGTGACAACTGCTTTATCAGATCACCGGGGCAAGTCTAGTTTTTTTTTAATATTATAAAAAATAGCCAGAAATACCAATATTATGATATATACCACTAGACATGTCCCGTGTAATAGATCGGGGAAAACCATCAAATTGCGTGTTATACACAAACTTGCTTATCATACGTCAATTACTAAGGATTAGGTTTGCTATAGAAAATAGCCGAAATCACTTTACGCTTTTGTTTTGTTTTGTCAAAGTTGCATTTGCATATAATACACAAACTTGCTTATCATAGTAATCATACGTCAATAAGCATTTAGGTTTGCTACAGAAAATAGCTGAAATCACTTAAAATTAACCTTTTTTTTTGTCTTTGTCATAGCCGTATTTGTAGCGGAACTGGACTTGTCTGAATCAGTGAATGACGGTGGCCAGGTACTATAAATGGTTAGAGTGTCCGTCTAGAGTTTGGAGGTCCCAGGTTCGAGTCTTGGTCTGATCATCATTGCATTATTCCTCTCCTGTTACATTTGATGCCCAGCAAAATACCCACAGAGGTGGTATAGGTTCTTGTGTGCAGTGTCCTCAGAGTTGAAGACTTTGTTGAAGCAAATTGGTAATTTGTGTCGTCTGGAAAGCATGGCAAACAGTTGTAGGCGTCTTGTGTCATGCATTGTTGTTGTCGGTCAGACTTTTCTGGATTTGTAACTTAGTGTATGGCTTTGTCATAGTGAATTACAGATTGAATTCGAGCCCAATGTCAATATTCCATTTTTTTTGCTGGAGTTACTGCCCTTTGCACTAAGGAAATTTGCGTAATTACCTATTTTCTGACTTTATTGTATAACTTCAAGATTACATATTGAGTTAATCCCCATTTTTTGCTCGAGTTATTGTCCTTTGCACACTGGTAATTATTACAATTAATAGTTCTTCATCTTTTTTTTTCCACTACTGCTTCCCACATCAGATTGAATTTTTGTATGTCGGTTATTCAGAAAACAGAAGGCATGATGATTTTTTCATATGGTGATCATGAAATTTTCAAAATAACAACCTGTCATTTAAGTGGGATCAGGCAACAGATTCACTTCTGTGGAATTTTGATTTTACTGCTGCCTTTTTCATAAGACTTTACCCTCTAACACAACCACAGCCCAGGTTCTTTAGCTGTATGCTTATAATATATGAACTCTATTGATATTGTTATCAATATGTTGTCATTAACATGATATTACAGTCAAACCTGAATTAAGCGGTCACCTAAGGGACTGACAGGTTCACTAGAAACTCACAAAAAAAACAAAAAAATTCATAAATGTATTGCTGCTGAAAAAAATCTCCAATTGTAGTTTGTTTGCTACATTTCACATAAAGTTTGTCATGTTCAGCCTCGGTTTGCATGATAACGCTGTGTTAAGGGTCTGAGTGTGAAGATTATCATTAACAAAACAACCCGTGTGACGATCGATGATAAAATCTGATCATGTGATTATCTCGGCTGTTTATATCCGAACACAATGGTCACTCCATACGGGATGAGATATCGACTAGGGCCAGATTTTGGTGACCACTGCCTGGCCACATTAGACAGATGAATACTTATTTAAGGTTCATTATATACTGGTAGTATTTTCCATCTGGAAGACCATAGACTGGCCACATAACGGAGGTGGTCGCTTATTCAAGGTGACCGTTAAGCAGGTTTGACTGTAATTTATATGTATGTCTTTCAGATAGCGTGACCAATAGCTGCTGTGGCAATGGATCCATTCAGGATGAACTCCAAAGAGACCTTCCAGTTAAAACCCTTCAAAGTGTTCCATCCTTCACAATATTCTTTATCAGCACATCGGTCAACAAAACAGCTATTAAAATTCCCTTACATTAACACATGCACATCAAAGCCAGCTTGTTCAGCGGTATCAGGTAACTGTAAGAATGACCATGCCGCATCTTCAAGAACTGTTGTGCGTCTGTCAGATAAAAAGAGCACACCGCTGTCGTACTCAGTCTACCAGAGGTTAAGGTCATGCATTCAAGTTCCTGTCCTCCTTGCTGAGACAAAAACTGATGAAGTGGCTGATGTTGAAACTCCTATTGATACTCCCTTTGTGTCACGAGAGGAAGTTCTGGAGTATATTGCCAATGAGACAGGAGAAGAAAGATTACAAGATTTTTATTACAAAAAGTAAGTATATAGTGGAACTGGACTGCATGGTCTGAATGATGGTGGTTAGGTAGCTCAAATGCTTTGAATTCAGAGGTCCTGAGGTTTGAGTTCACATCTGGTCATTGCATTCTTTCTCTCCTGTTACATGTACATTTGTATCTGATAATTTCTTAACTGTCTTTGCAGGGCTTTTTCTCATTGGTGCCTTTTGGTGTCATTTGGGAAAAAAATTGGTGAATTGGGAAAGATTTTTTCAGGAGTAAACTGCAATTTTTTAGCCCACCATCATCAGATGGTGGGCTGTTCAAATCGCCCTGCGTCCGTGGTCCGTCGTCCGTCCGTCCCTCCGTCCGGCCGTCCCTCCGCCCCTCCGTCCGTCCGTCCCTCCGTCCGTAAACAATTCTTGTTATCGCTATTTCTCAGAAAGTACTGAAGGGATCTTTCTCAAATTTCATATGTAGGTTCCCCTTGGTGCCTAGTTATGCATATTGCGTTTTGAGACCAATCGGAAAACAACATGGCCGACAGGCAGCCATCTTGGATTTTGACAATTGAAGTTTGTTATCGCTATTTCTGAGAAAGTACTGAATGGATCTTTCTCAAATTTCATATGAAGGTTCCCCTTGGTGCCTAGTTATGCATATTGCATTTTGAGATCAATCGGATAACAACATGGCCGACAGGCAGCCATCTTGGATTTTGACAATTGAAGTTTGTTATCGCTATTTCTGAGAAAGTACTGAAGGGATCTTTCTGAAATTTTATATGAAGGTTCCCCTTGGTGCCTAGTTATGCATATTGCGTTTTGAGACCAATCGGAAAACAACATGGCTGACAGGCAGCCATCTTGGATTTTGACAATTGAAGTTTGTTATCGCTATTTCTGAGAAAGCCCTGAAGGGATCTTTCTCAAATTTCATATGAAGGTTCCCCTTGGTGCCTAGTTATGCATATTGCATTTTGAGATCAATCGGATAACAACATGGCCGACAGGCAGCCATCTTGGATTTTGACAATTGAAGTTTGTTATCGCTATTTCTGAGAAAGTACTGAAGGGATCTTTCTGAAATTTTATATGAAGGTTCCCCTTGGTGCCTAGTTATGCATATTGCGTTTTGAGACCAATCGGAAAACAACATGGCTGACAGGCAGCCATCTTGGATTTTGACAATTGAAGTTTGTTATCGCTATTTCTGAGAAAGTACTGAAGGGATCTTTCTCAAATTTCATATGTAGGTTCCCCTTGGTGCCTAGTTATGCATATTGCAATTTGAGACTAATCGGAAAACAACATGGCTGACAGGCAGCCATCTTGGATTTTGACAATTGAAGTTTGTTATCGCTATTTCTGAGAAAGCCCTGAAGGTATCTTTCTCAAATTGCATATGAAGGTTCCCCTTGGTGCCTAGTTATGCATATTGCGATTTGAGACCAATCGGAAAACAACATGGCCGACAGGCAGCCATCTTGGATTTTGACAATTGAAGTTTGTTATCGCTATTTCTGAGAAAGTACTGAATGGATCTTTCTCAAATTTCATAAGTAGGTTCCCCTTGGTCCCTTGTATTGCATTTTTGGACCAGTCTGTCCTGAAAACAACCTGGCAAACAAACAGCCATTATCGTTAAATCTCAAATTTCTTATATAGCTAGGATTCCCTTGTTTGAAAAGTACTGGAGGGATGTCTCAATTTGCACAGATTAGTAAAATGAAGGGAAAAGTAGAGAAAAGATCAATCTGACATGGAACCTATGAAGATCATTCAATGGTGGGCGCCAAGATCCCTCTGGGATCTCTTGTTGGAATATGGCTTTGATATGAAATAATTTCGTCCCCAAAAAGTCCCCAGAAAAAGCCTTGTTGCTAGCTGCTTTATAAATCATAAATTTATGTGATATATGTGTTAGATATTTATATGAAATTTGGGTTTTGTCTATTAATGATATAATGTAATATAATACCCTAACATAAATAGTCAATCTTATTATTAACTCAGTTTGTTATACATTAAGGAATGTTTGATGATCTCACGACAGACTGTCATTAAATCATGGGAGATGACACTTTATTATGTATATTTATGTACTATTTTGGTATATCAAAGATTTATTAGCTCACCGGTTATGAGTATCCTTGAGCTAAAGCTGTTACCCTAGCAATACACCCCACACCCTTCTAATTTGGTATGTACATTCATTAAAGGTCCACAAGATCATGTTGAAATATTTTGCAATTGATTTTGAATTTACCGTGTTTGGGACTCTATTTTTTTGCATAAAAACTCACTTTAAAGTTTTTCAAAGGCCTCTAAGTTCATAAATATATATCCCATACCTCCCTCTTTTGGCCGTCCTTAAATGACCTTAGCTGTTAATAGGACGTTAAACAAAATAAACCAAACCAAACCAAAGTATAGATCTAGATATGATATGACAACTTTATTTTGAAATTTAATATATGTTGTATTCAATAGTTGGACATCAAATAAAAATTTGTTGAGATTAGTTTTAGAATTTGAATGAAGTCCAGATAATAATGGTGTATCAAATGCATTGATATAGCTTTAAGATTTCACATCTTTACAAGTCTCAGAAATTTTAGCATAAGACATGTATGGTGGTTGCCACCGATGAGCTTCACAATCATTGATTGCACTTGTTGTTTCTGTTACTAGTGATCAAGGTAAAAGACATCCGCAGTATGATGAGATTACGGTGGATTTCATAGCAGCTGTATTATTGGGCGCATGCGTAGGGTTTCCATTGGGGTTTCGCACAACATCTATTAAATTTACGGAAGAAAACCGAGCAACAATATTCCGTTCCAAGATGAGTTATGAGGTAAGATTTTCTTACACCAACAGCTTGTAATTGAGTTTATTATTATTTATTTTCCTACCTTTATATTTGGGGTCAAATATAGGCCCAATTTGTATCTTGTCTACTTTTCCTGAAGAAACTTTCAAAATATTTAATACTGTTTTATTTCATTTGAGAAATCAAAATCCATCAACCTATGTTCCCCATTCTAATGCTTATTTTGAAATTTTGCTGCACAGCAAATCCCAATTTCTACCTAGTGGCACTTTTCCAGTATGGATAAGGACAATCTCTAGACTAAAATATCTACTGGGTTATATCAGTAACAGGTAACAGACAAATCAAAACAGTTTCAGGAATATAATTACTTCACCATAACATCTTGCATGCTTATGGAAGGTTGATGAAACTCTATAGATGACAAGGCAGTGTGTCAAATATATCATCTTTGAGTCTACAACCAATGTCAAGGTCACATTGATTTCATGTTAAAGGTCAAAGTCATTGTTTGGTGGATCATTACTTCTTGCTCAGAGCGTAGGTCATTAAGATTTTATTGACATATATACAGTATACTGTATATATGTATGTGTAGGATGGCAAGGCAGATAAAGGTCACATTGAGGTTAAAGACCAAAATCATTACAGGTCAATACAGGACAATGGAATTACATCTTATGGTAATTTCATCCAATAGCATTGTATATAGGTGGCTCAACCTTATTTATTTTAAAATCTGATTATGAATTGATGATAAACTTATTCCTCCTGTCCCTTGGAATTGATATAAACAAGTTTGAAGGTGAAGTGTTGGTGCTTACCAATTTGGATCTGGAGTGTTACTTTATCTGTATAAAGGGACCAGATTTTATCGGGACTGTTTGCTTCTTAGAACATTTTTAGGTCACTTGAATCCTTTTATGGAATATCATACCTTTAAGGTGCATACTATATCATTGTGGATATTTTTAGGTCACCTGAGACAAAGTCTCAAGTGACCTGTTTTAATCGCCTTTTGTCTGTCATCATGTTTCTTCCGTCGTCCATTCTTCTCAGAAACCACTGAACCAAATGAAAGATTATAGACACCTTCCATGGTCAAAGGTCAACCAAAATTGTTAATTATATGGTCTCCATACTTCAGGTGACTGGCTGGTGGGGCCAACCAAAAAGGGTCCAATTAACTAAAAAATCTTCTTCTCAAAACCCAGCAAAGGTAGAATCAAATGTTCATCATAGATGGAAGGGTCTTAAGGTACTGTACCAAAATTGTTAGATTCATGACCCAGGTGTCTCACATTGCCCCTGGAGAGTAAACTTGACTATAGTTTACATAGGGAAATCACATTTTTGACTGAGAGTCTGACTGACCCCCAGGGGTCAAAATTGACAGAAATATTTCAAAACTCAGGTGACCGTTAAGGCCCATGAGCCCCTTCTTTTTGTTATATTTTAAAGAGGATGAGAATAGACAAAAGCTTACTAGGAGGAATGAAAATGGCAATGAAAGGGGGCTTTCACAGTGGAACATTTATGACGTTGATATTGTAAGTACATGGAGAAAAAACTTTGTATCTTAGCTACAGTTGTAATGGAAGTGACATAGACCACTTATTTCAGATTGATCACAAGGTTCAAAGTTCTTAAAACCATTAAAGGACATCTGGTTAATCAAAAGGCCTGGAAGTATATTTGGCTAATAGGTTGTTACCATAAAGCCTGACAAAGTTTGTGAAAAAAGAAGACCTTGACCCATATTCAAGGTCACAGGGATCAAATTTGTTAAAACATTCACACAACTTCTTTTCACAAACCAAGAGGCCTAGAATAATGATATGCCATTCTCTAGAATGGAATGGCCATAATCCAAGGTCACAGGGTCAAATTACAAAAAGTCTAGAAGCATAATATTTGGCTGATAGGTTGTTACAATGAAGCCTGACAAAGTTTGTGAAGAAAAATGACTTTGACCTGTATTTAAGGTCATATTTGTTAAAAATCTTTTCTTGACTTCTTCTGGTTAACTTAAGGCATAAGCATAATATTTAGCTGGTAGGTTGCCGGAATGGAACCTCACAAAGTTTGTAATAAGAACTGACCTTGACCCATATTCAAGGTTACAGGAGACAAATTTGTTGAAACTTTTAAATGCCTTCTTCTGATTAATCATTTTCCCAGAAAGTTGTTATTAACAATAGCAACATAACCATCTCAAAGCGGTTCACAAATTTGATAGATCTTTCTCAGATTAACTGGTATATTCCTCTTGTTTTATAATGATTAAGATGAAGAACCACTGGAATCTCTTGTTTTTGTTAATGTTACTTATTATAGCCTAGCTCAACCTGGTGTCAAATACAGTGTAATGTACCACTGTACTGACTTCCCAGGTGTGGTTGGGGGTGGTTGGTTGGCAGGGCCTAAGAATTTAAAAAAAAAATGGAAATAGGTATGAATATTCAGAAATTAATTTGACTGTGTCTGAAAAAACTGGCAAATGATCATTACAGTTATACACCATGAAAAATAACCCTTTTTGTGGCCTTCACTCTGAAATATGATGATTGATCAAGTTTTAATTTTCTTGATTTTATTTCCACAGGGTTTTATCCAAATGTATAGCTATATACAGAAACAAAACATCTGTCGTGGAATACAGCGTGGCAGCATGTGAGTTTTAAAAGAGATTGTCACCATTTCCTGTAATACTGTAAAAGTTTGATGGTAATATGATATATTTATAACATGGTATTCTCAATACATCAGTGTGGACTACACACTTGAATGATGTTGCACATTAATCTTAGCAAAACTTCCTTACTCACAGTTATTTTATATAATACCTGTATCGAGGGCTGTTACTCTTACTCTATTGAAATGGTCCATTGGAGTTTGAGTTATCAGGTTTGTACATTACATTATGTAGTATATATAATGCTGATCTGTGTTTTTCCCATGTGGAAGTTTAATTTTAATTTTAGTTAATTTGTTCCTTAAGAGTGATTTTTATGTTGTGACAGCTGTGGCTGGGGCGTTGTACCGAGCACACATGGGAGCTAAGGGTATGACGGCCGGAGGTATGGTTGGGTTCACGCTTGGGTAGGTATAGAACGCCTTAATTAGTCTGATATATGTTGGGAGTGAGAGTCAGATTTATGTTGGGAGTGAGTCTGATATATGTTGGGAGTGAGAGTCTGATATATGTTGGGAGTGAGAGTCTGATATATGTTGGGAGTGAGAGTCTGATATATGTTGGGAGTGAGAGTCTGATATATGTTGGGAGTGAGAGTCTGATATATTTTGGGAGTGAGTCTGATATATGTTGGGAGTGAGAGTCTGATATATGTTGGGAGTGAGAGTCTGATATATGTTGGGACTGAGAGTCTGATATATGTTGGGACTGAGAGTCTGATATATGTTGGGACTGAGTCTGATATATGTTGGGACTGAGTCTGATATATGTTGGGACTGAGTCTGATATATGTTGGGACTGAGTCTGATATATGTTGGGACTGAGAGTCTGATATATTTTGGGAGTGAGAGTCTGATATATGTTGGGACTGAGAGTCTGATATATGTTGGGACTGAGAGTCTGATATATGTTGGGACTGAGAGTCTGATATATGTTGGGACTGAGAGTCTGATATATGTTGGGACTGAGAGTCTGATATATGTTGGGACTGAGAGTCTGATATATGTTGGGACTGAGAGTCTGATATATGTTGGGACTGAGAGTCTGATATATTTGGGACTGAGAGTCTGATATATGTTGGGACTGAGAGTCTGATATATGTTGGGACTGAGTCTGATATATGTTGGGACTGAGAGTCTGATATATGTTGGGAGTGAGAGTCTGATATATGTTGGGAGTGAGAGTCTGATATATTTTGGGAGTGAGTCTGATATATGTTGGGAGTGAGAGTCTGATATATGTTGGGACTGAGAGTCGGATTTATGGCTTTGAAATGTGAACTATATCAACAATATGTTTATTTCTATGGAAATACCAATAGTCGAGTTTGAAACATCAGTGATAAAAAATTTCATGACTTTAATTGTATTTGACCACATTTTCAGCCCTCCATCATCATTTGGTTGGTTGTTCAAAGCACCCTTTTAACCCAACATCATGAGATTGTGGACAAATCACACTATGTCAATCGTCCATCCATCTTATAACCAATCCTTGATAATGCTAATTTTTCAGAAGTACAGGAAGAATCTCTCTCAAACTTCACTTGTAGGTCTCTATGATTGGTAAAACAAAATGGCTGACATCTTGGATTTTCCCAATTGAAATTTGTCATTGCTATTTCTTCAGAAGTAATGGAAGAATATTACTTATACTTGGTATACAGATTCTCCTTGGTCCCTTCTTGTGCCCATTTAATTTTGAGTCTGATCAGGAAAGCACAATGGCCAAAAGGCAGCCATCTTTGATTTTGGCATTTGAAGTCTGTTATCACTATTTCTTGAAGGTTACTAGAAGAATACTTTTGAAACTTGATATGTTGTGTCTGTGTAATTTCAAGATACACTATCACTCTTTTTGGAGAAGCACTCAAATGATATTTCTCACACATTGATGCATAGCTTCTGATTGATCCCTTATTTCATATGGTTAACTTTGAGACTAATCTGAAAAACAAAATGGCTGACATCTTGGATATTAGTTGAAGTTTGTTATTGCTTTTTCTCAGAAGAGCTCTTGATTGATCTTTCTGAGATTTCTGATGAAGGTTCTTCAGGTTTCCTGATTCTTTGGACTGGATGGGAGAAAATTAGAGAAAAGATCAGTCTCACATAGATATGGATCCAATAAAGATCATTCAATGGTGGGCGCCAAGTACCCTATGGGATATCTTGCTTTCTTTGTGGATAGTTGATTGTAAAGCAGTTCCTTTAAACAGACCATATTCATTTGTTTAATGAATTTGAACCTCATTTTTAGCTGACCTGGTCCAAAATTAATGACTTAGGTGAGTTTAATTTGGCATCCATCATCTGCCGTCTATACATCAGCACCACTTCTTAACCACTGAATGGAATTTGGTGTAATTTGATTGGACACATCCCTAGGTTGTTGGGATTCAAAATTATACAAAAGATGGAACTGACACCCTAGGGGGCTTAGGGTTGAGACCAAATGGGGCAATTTGGCTATATTACAATAAACAACATTTTCTCTGTTCTAAGCAGTGGATATCACTCATATTTGATTGGTAGCATCCTGAGATGGTTGGGATTCAGAAATATACAAATGATGTGGCTGACCCGACAGGGGGCTGACAGGCTGGGCCAAATAGGGAAAATATAGCTCATTCTTAAAAATCATTCAACTTGGGGGAATGATAGGGTTTGGTCCATATTTGGTCTGTAACATCCTTGGATAAAGGGAAGTTTTGACTTCAATGCATGGTACTGATCCTAGACAGGGAAAAAGTATTTGTAATATAACATACCAGTGCCAGGTTAGAGGTATATGAGAGTGTTTTATCGAATCTCTAAAATATCAAGTTCAGTGATACAGGCCCTCTGAGACTCTTGTTCATCTAGCATCCCTGGATCATTTGTTTAAAAAAAAATCCAGCTCCTTGGATTTTGTTATGACTGTATGACTTACTGACAAATATGTCATGACCTTTAAGTGATCAATCTAAAGAAATTAGAGATGATCAGCAAGCTGGCACAAACATTTAATACACTTGTCTGTTGAAATAACGGAAGAAGCAGTGAATGATATAGGCCTATTCTTCTCTATAGTGACAATTTAATATGTTTATACAGGACAGTTGCTGGGATCTTAACGATGGGGCTGGCTAAGGCAACAGGAGAAACCCAGCAAAACAAGCATTACAGATACATTGAGGAGAAGCTGATACTCAAGAAGTAAGATGGTTAGAGTCGGATCACAGGGATGAGCTTTAAATACACAGAACACACCAGTAACTGGATGGTTGGGTGGTGTGGTGGTCACACTACACACCAGTAACTGGATGGTCGGGTGGTGTGGTGGTCACACTACACACCAGTAACTGGATGGTTGGGTGGTGTGGTGGTCACACTACACACCAGTAACTGGATGGTCGGGTGGTGTGGTGGTCACACTACACACCAGTAACTGGATGGTCGGGTGGTGCGGTGGTCACACTACACACCAGTAACTGGATGGTCGGGTGGTGCGGTGGTCACACTACACACCAGTAACTGGATGGTCGGGTGGTGTGGTGGTCACACTACACACTGTGACTACACACCAGTAACTGGATGGTCGGGTGGTGTGGTGGTCACACTACACACCAGTCACTCGATGGTCGATTGGTGTGGTGGTCACACTACACACCAGTAACTGGATGGTCAGGTGGTGTGGTGGTCACACTACACACCAGTAACTGGATGGTCGGATGGTGTGGTGGTCACACTACACACCAGTCACTTGATGGTCGGGTGGTGTGGTGGTCACACTACACACCAGTAGCTGGATGGTCGGGTGGTGTGGTGGTCACACTACACACCAGTAACTGGATGGTTGGGTGGTGTGGTGGTCACACTACACACCAGTAACTGGATGGTCGGGTGGTGTGGTGGTCACACTACACACCAGTAACTGGATGGTCGGGTGGTGTGGTGGTCACACTACACACCAGTAACTGGATGGTCGGATGGTGTGGTGGTCACACTACACACCAGTCACTTGATGGTCGGGTGGTGTGGTGGTCACACTACACACCAGTAACTGGATGGTCGGGTGGTGCGGTGGTCACACTACACACCAGTAACTGGATGGTTGGGTGGTGTGGTGGTCACACTACACACCAGTAGCTGGATAGTTGGGTGGTGTGGTGGTCACACTACACACCAGTCACTTGATGGTCGGGTGGTGTGGTGGTCACACTACACACCAGTCACTTGATGGTCGGGTGGTGTGGTGGTCACACTACACACCAGTGACTTGATGGTCGGGTGTTGTGGTGGTCACACTACACACAAGTCACTTGATGGTCGGGTGGTGTGGTGGTCACACTACACACCAGTCACTGGATGGACGGGTGGTGTGGTGGTCACACTACACACCAGTAACTGGATGGTCGGGTGGTGTGGTGGTCACACTACACACCAGTCACTTGATGGTCGGGTGGTGTGGTGGTCACACTACACACCAGTAACTGGATGGTCCGGTGGTGTGGTGGTCACACTACACACCAGTAACTGGATGGTCGGGTGGTGTGGTGGTCACACTACACACCAGTAACTGGATGGTCGGGTGGTGTGGTGGTCACACTACACACCAGTAACTGGATGGTCGGGTGGTGTGGTGGTCACACTACACACCAGTAACTGGATGGTCGGGTGGTGTGGTGGTCACACTACACACCAGTAACTGGATGGTCGGGTGGTGTGTTGGTCACACTACACAACAGTCACTTGATGGTCGGGTGGTGTGGTGGTCACACTACACACCAGTAACTGGATGGTCGGGTGGTGTGGTGGTCACACTACACACCAGTAACTGGATGGTCGGGTGGTGTGGTGGTCACACTACACAACAGTCACTTGATGGTCGGGTGGTGTGGTGGTCACACTACACACCAGTAACTGGATGGTCGGGTGGTGCGGTGGTCACACTACACACCAGTAACTTGATGGTCGGTTGGTGTGGTGGTCACACTACACACCAGTAACTGGATGGTTGGGTGGTGTGGTGGTCACACTACACACCAGTAACTGGATGGTCGGGTGGTGTGGTGGTCACACTACACACCAGTAACTGGATGGTTGGGTGGTGTGGTGGTCACACTACACACCAGTAACTGGATGGTCGGGTGGTGTGGTGGTCACACTACACACCAGTAACTGGATGGTCGGGTGGTGCGGTGGTCACACTACACACCAGTAACTGGATGGTCAGGTGGTGTGGTGGTCACACTACACACCAGTAACTGGATGGTTGGGTGGTGCGGTGGTCACACTACACACCAGTCACTGGATGGTTGGGTGGTGTGGTGGTCACACTACACACCAGTAACTGGATGGTCGGGTGGTGTTGTGGTCACACTACACACCAGTAACTGGATGGTCGGGTGGTGTGGTGGTCACACTACACACCAGTAACTTGATGGTCGGGTGGTGTGGTGGTCACACTACACACCAGTAACTGGATGGTTGGGTGGTGCGGTGGTCACACTACACACCAGTCACTGGATGGTTGGGTGGTGTGGTGGTCACACTACACACCAGTAACTGGATGGTCGGGTGGTGTTGTGGTCACACTACACACCAGTAACTGGATGGTCGGGTGGTGTGGTGGTCACACTACACACCAGTAACTTGATGGTCAGGTGGTGTGGTGGTCACACTACACACCAGTAACTGGATGGTTGGGTGGTGTGGTGGTCACACTTCACACCAGTTACTTGATGGTCAGGTGGTGTGGTGGTCATACTACACACCAGTAACTGGATAGTTGGGTGGTGTTGTGGTCACACTACACACCAGTAACTGGATGGTTGGGTGGTGTGGTGGTCATACTACACACCAGTAACTGGATAGTTGGGTGGTGTTGTGGTCACACTACACACCAGTCACTGGATGGTCGGGTGGTGTTGTGGTCACACTACACAACAGTCACTTGATGGTCGGGTGGTGTGGTGGTCACACTACACACCAGTAACTGGATGGTTGGGTGGTGTGGTGGTCACACTACACACCAGTAACTGGATGGTTGGGTGGTGTGGTGGTCACACTTCACACCAGTAACTGGATGGTTGGGTGGTGCGGTGGTCACACTACACACCAGTAACTGGATGGTTGGGTGGTGTGGTGGTCACACTTCACACCAGTTACTTGATGGTCAGGTGGTGTGGTGGTCATACTACACACCAGTAACTGGATAGTTGGGTGGTGTTGTGGTCACACTACACACCAGTAACTGGATGGTTGGGTGGTGTTGTGGTCACACTACACACCAGTAACTGGATGGTTGGGTGGTGTGGTGGTCACACTACACACCAGTTACTGGATGGTCGGGTGGTGTTGTGGTCACACTACACACCAGTAACTGGATGGTCGGGTGGTGTGGTGGTCACACTACACAACAGTAACTGGATGGTCGGGTGGTGTGGTGGTCACACTACACACCAGTAACTGGATGGTCGGATGGTGTGGTGGTCACACTACACACCAGTCACTGGATGGTCGGGTGGTGTGGTGGTCACACTACACACCAGTAACTGGATGGTCGGGTGGTGTGGTGGTCACACTACACACCAGTCACTGGATGGTCGGGTGGTGTGGTGGTCACACTACACACCAGTAACTGGATGGTCGGGTGGTGTGGTGGTCACACTACACACCAGTAACTGGATGGTCGGGTGGTGTGGTGGTCACACTACACACCAGTCACTGGATGGTCGGGTGGTGTGGTGGTCACACTACACACCAGTAACTGGATGGTCGGGTGGTGTGGTGGTCACACTACACACCAGTCACTTGAGGGTCGGGTGGTGTGGTGGTCACACTACACACCAGTCACTGGATGGTCGGGTGGTGTGGTGGTCACACTACACACCAGTCACTTGATGGTCGGTTGGTGTGGTGGTCACACTACACACCAGTAACTTGATGGTCGGGTGGTGTGGTGGTCACACTACACACCAGTCACTGGATGGTCGGGTGGTGTGGTGGTCACACTACACACCAGTAACTGGATGGTTGGGTGGTGTGGTGGTCACACTACACACCAGTAACTGGATGGTCGGGTGGTGAGGTGGTCACACTACACACCAGTAACTGGATGGTCGGGTGGTGTGGTGGTCACACTACACACCAGTAACTGGATGGTTGGGTGGTGTGGTGGTTGGTGCGGTGGTCACACTACACACCAGTAACTTGATGGTTGGGTGGTGTGGTGGTCACACTACACACCAGTCACTAGATGGTTGGGTGGTGTGGTGGTCACACTACACACCAGTAACTTGATGGTTGGGTGGTGTGGTGGTCACACTACACACCAGTAGCTGGATGGTTGGGTGGTGTGGTGGTCACACTACACACCAGTAACTGGATGGTTGGGTGGTGTGGTGGTCACACTACACACCAGTAGCTGGATGGTTGGGTGGTGTGGTGGTCACACTACACACCAGTAACTGGATGGTTGGGTGGTGTGGTGGTCACACTACACACCAGTAACTGGATGGTCAGGTGGTGTGGTGGTCACACTACACACCAGTCACTGGATGGTCGGGTGGTGTGGTGGTCACACTACACACCAGTCACTGGATGGTCGGGTGGTGTGGTGGTCACACTACACACCAGTCACTGGATGGTTGGGTGGTGTGGTGGTTGGTGTGGTGGTCACACTACACACCAGTTACTGGATGGTCCGGTGGTGTGGTGGTCACACTACACACCAGTTACTGGATGGTCGGGTGGTGTGGTGGTCACACTACACACCAGTCACTGGATGGTCCGGTGGTGTGGTGGTCACACTACACACCAGTTACTGGATGGTCGGGTGGTGTGATGGTTGGTGTGGTGGTCACACTACACACCAGTCACTGGATGGTCGGGTGGTGTGATGGTTGGTGTGGTGGTCACACTACACACCAGTTACTGGATGGTCGGGTGGTGTGATGGTTGGTGTGGTGGTCACACTACACACCAGTCACTGGATGGTCGGGTGGTGTGATGGTTGGTGTGGTGGTCACACTACACACCAGTTACTGGATGGTCAGGTGGTGCGGTGGTCACACAACACACCAGTAACTTGATGGTCGGGTGGTGTGGTGGTCACACTACACACCAGTCACTGGATGGTCAGGTGGTGTGATGGTTGGTGTGGTGGTCACACAACACACCAGTTACTGGATGGTCAGGTGGTGTGGTGGTCACACTACACACCAGTAACTGGATGGTCGGGTGGTGCGGTGGTCACACTACACACCAGTCACTTGATGGTCGGGTGGTGCGGTGGCCACACTACACACCAGTAACTGGATGGTTGGGTGGTGTGGTGGTCACACTACACACCAGTAACTGGATGGTTGGGTGGTGTGGTGGTCACACTACACACCAGTCACTTGATGGTCGGGTGGTGCGGTGGCCACACTACACACCAGTAACTGGATGGTCAGGTGGTGTGGTGGTCACACTACACACCAGTCACTTGATGGTCGGGTGGTGTGGTGGTCACACTACACACCAGTAACTGGATGGTCGGGTGGTGTGGTGGTCACACTACACACCAGTAACTGGATGGTCGGGTGGTGTGGTGGTCACACTACACACCAGTAACTGGATGGTTGGGTGGTGTGGTGGTCACACTACACACCAGTCACTGGATGGTCGGGTGGTATGGTGGTCACACTACACACCAGTAACTGGATGGTTGGGTGGTGTGGTGGTCACACTACACACCAGTAACTGGATGGTCGGGTGGTGTGGTGGTTACACTACACAACAGTAACTGGATGGTCGGGTGGTGTGGTGGTCACACTACACACCAGTCACTTGATGGTCGGGTGGTGTTGTGGTCACACTACACACCAGTAACTTGATGGTCGGATGGTGTGGTGGTCACACTACACACCAGTAACTGGATGGTTGGGTGGTGTGGTGGTCACACTACACACCAGTAACTGGATGGTCGGGTGGTGTGGTGGTCACACTACACACCAGTAACTGGATGGTCGGGTGGTGTGGTGGTCACACTACATACCAGTCACTTGATGGTCGGGTGGTGTGGTGGTCACACTACACAACAGTAACTGGATGGTCGGGTGGTGTGGTGGTCACACTACACACCAGTCACTTGATGGTTGGGTGGTGTGGTGGTCACACTACACACCAGTAACTGGATGGTCGGGTGGTGTTGTGGTCACACTACACACCAGTAACTGGATGGTCGGTTGGTGTGGTGGTCACAATACACACTAGTAGCTGGATAGTTGGGTGGTGTGGTGGTCACACTACACTCCAGTCACTTGATAGTCGGGTGGTGTGGTGGTCCCACTACACACCAGTAACTGGATGGTCGGGTGGTGTGGTGGTCACACTACACACCAGTCACTTGATGGTCGGTTGGTGTGGTGGTCACACTACACACCAGTAACTTGATGGTCGGGTGGTGTGGTGGTCACACTACACACCAGTCACTGGATGGTTGGGTGGTGCGGTCGTCACACATACCTTTCACACTACAAGATAGCGTAAGTCACATGGTGGAAAGATGGACCAGGGGTATATACATGGTACAGTATTGATATGATTAATCAGGGGTGTTTTCATGGAAATTTAGGTCATGTGGTAGAAAAAGCCATTGATATTAAAAACTACTCAGGAAAATGGCAGATGCCATCTAAAAGGAAGGGTTGGGATACAGTGTAATCCAGTTTCTTTATGGCCATCTTACTTCATTATGTAATTTGTATGTCCCCCAAGAATGTTTTATCAAGCTTCAGTTACATAGACAAGGCCAGCAGCTTTCCATGCTAGGCTAAATGTTATTACCAATTTACCAGTCTGAAGTCTAGTCAAGTATCACAGTTGTTATAGCCCCTCAGTCCTGAGTCTAACTTGAGTCTAGTCAAGTATCACAGTTGTTATGGCCCCTCAGTCCTGAGTCTAACTTGAGTCTAGTCAAGTATCACAGTTGTTATGGCCCCTCAGTCCTAACCGAGTCTAACTTGAGTCTAGTCAAGTATCACAGTTGTTATAGCCCCTCGGTCCTAACCGAGTCTAACTTGAGTCTAGTCAAGTATCACAGTTGTTATGGCCCCTCAGTACTAACCGAGTCTAACTTGAGTCTAGTCAAGTATCACAGTTGTTATAGCCCCTCGGTCCTAACTGAGTCTAACTTGAGTCTAGTCAAGTATCACAGTTGTTATGGCCCCTCAGTCCTAACCCGGTCTAACTTGAGTCTAGTCAAGTATCACAGTTGTTATGGCCCCTCAGTCCTGAGTCTAACTGAAGTCTAGTCAAGTATCACAGTTGTTATAGCCCCTCAGTCCTGAGTCTAACTGAAGTCTAGTCAAGTATCATAGTTGTTACGGCCCTTCGGTCCTAACCGAGTCTAACTTGAGTCTAGTCAAGTATCACAGTTGTTATAGCCCCTCAGTCCTGAGTCTAACTTGAGTCTAGTCAAGTATCACAGTTGTTATAGTCCCTCAGTCCTAACCAAGTCTAACTTGAGTCTAGTCAAGTATCACAGTTGTTATGGCCCCTCAGTCCTAACCCGGTCTAACTTGAGTCTAGTCAAGTATCACAGTTGTTATGGCCCCTCAGTCCTGAGTCTAACTGAAGTCTAGTCAAGTATCACAGTTGTTATAGCCCCTCAGTCCTGAGTCTAACTGAAGTCTAGTCAAGTATCACAGTTGTTACGGCCCCTCGGTCCTAACCGAGTCTAACTTGAGTCTAGTCAAGTATCACAGTTGTTATAGCCCCTCAGTCCTGAGT
The DNA here is from genome assembly GCF_902652985.1 of Pecten maximus. Lineage (NCBI taxonomy): Eukaryota > Metazoa > Mollusca > Bivalvia > Pectinida > Pectinidae > Pecten > Pecten maximus. Next base: position 29,288,619 of record NC_047021.1, read on the forward strand.
CTAACTTGAGTCTAGTCAAGTATCACAGTTGTTATAGTCCCTCAGTCCTAACCAAGTCTAACTTGAGTCTAGTCAAGTATCACAGTTGTTATAGCCGCTCAGTCCTAACCGAGTCTAACTTGAGTCTAGTCAAGTATCACAGTTGTTATGGCCCCTCAGTCCTAACCGAGTCTAACTTGAGTCTAGTCAAGTATCACAGTTGTTATAGCCCCTCAGTCCTGAGTCTAACTGAAGTCTAGTCAAGTATCACAGTTGTTATGGCCCCTCAGTCCTAACCGAGTCTAACTTGAGTCTAGGCAAGTATCACAGTTGTTATGGCCCCTCAGTCCTAACCGAGTCTAACTTGAGTCTAGGCAAGTATCACAGTTGTTATGGCCCCTCAGTCCTAACCAAGTCTAACTTGAGTCTAGTCAAGTGTCACAGTTGTTATGGCCCCTCAGTCCTAACCGAGTCTAACTGAAGTCTAGTCAAGTATCACAGTTGTTATGGCCCCTCGGTCCTAACCGAGTCTAACTTGAGTCTAGGCAAGTATCACAGTTGTTATAGCCCCTCGGTCCTAACTGAGTCTAACTTGAGTCTAGGCAAGTATCACAGTTGTTATGGCCCCTCAGTCCTGACCGAGTCTAACTTGAGTCTAGTCAAGTATCACAGTTGTTATAGCCCCTCGGTCCTGACCGAGTCTAACTTGAGTCTAGTCAAGTATCACAGTTGTTATGGCCCCTCGGTCCTAACTGAGTCTAACTTGAGTCTAGTCAAGTATCACAGTTGTTATGGCCCCTCAGTCCTAACCGAGTCTAACTTGAGTCTAGTCAAGTATCACAGTTGTTATAGCCCCTCAGTCCTAACCAAGTCTAACTTGAGTCTAGTCAAGTATCACAGTTGTTATAGCCCCTCAGTCCTAACCGAGTCTAACTTGAGTCTAGTCAAGTATCACAGTTGTTATGGCCCCTCGGTCCTAACCGAGTCTAACTTGAGTCTAGTCAAGTATCACAGTTGTTATAGCCCCTCGGTCCTGACCGAGTCTAACTTGAGTCTAGTCAAGTATCACAGTTGTTATGGCCCCTCGGTCCTAACTGAATCTAACTTGAGTCTAGTCAAGTATCACAGTTGTTATAACCCCTCAGTCCTAACCGAGTCTAACTTGAGTCTAGTCAAGTATCACAGTTGTTATAGCCCCTCGGTCCTAACTGAGTCTAACTTGAGTCTAGTCAAGTATCACAGTTGTTATAGCCCCTCGGTCCTGACCGAGTCTAACTTGAGTCTAGTCAAGTATCACAGTTGTTATGGCCCCTCAGTCCTAACCCGGTCTAACTTGAGTCTAGTCAAGTATCACAGTTGTTATGGCCCCTCAGTCCTGAGTCTAACTGAAGTCTAGTCAAGTATCACAGTTGTTATAGCCCCTCAGTCCTGAGTCTAACTGAAGTCTAGTCAAGTATCATAGTTGTTACGGCCCCTCGGTCCTAACCGAGTCTAACTTGAGTCTAGTCAAGTATCACAGTTGTTATAGCCCCTCAGTCCTGAGTCTAACTTGAGTCTAGTCAAGTATCACAGTTGTTATAGTCCCTCAGTCCTAACCAAGTCTAACTTGAGTCTAGTCAAGTATCACAGTTGTTATGGCCCCTCAGTCCTAACCCGGTCTAACTTGAGTCTAGTCAAGTATCACAGTTGTTATGGCCCCTCAGTCCTGAGTCTAACTGAAGTCTAGTCAAGTATCACAGTTGTTATAGCCCCTCGGTCCTAACTGAGTCTAACTTGAGTCTAGTCAAGTATCACAGTTGTTATAGCCCCTCGGTCCTAACCGAGTCTAACTTGAGTCTAGTCAAGTATCACAGTTGTTATAGCCCCTCGGTCCTAACTGAGTCTAACTTGAGTCTAGTCCAGTATCACAGTTGTTATAGCCCCTCAGTCCTGAGTCTAACTTGAGTCCAGTCAAGTATCACAGTTGTTATGGCCCCTTAGTTCAATATCATATTGATGAATAATAAAAGTTTTTAATTTAATTTTCTCTCGTGTGTTTTGTTCGTGAATGTAGTCATATATTAGAAAAGACAAGTAAAGAATGAAGTACTGTGTATACTCCAGTGTCAAATTCTTTTGAATACATTTCATGTACCTGCTCTAGTATGTAATTAGACACTATGTTTTGTTTTATTCCTTTCTTTAGATCTTCAGGAGCAGTTCAAAATGTGTGAAGCACCGAATGGAAAGTCTGTACAGATAATCTCTGGTCAACAGAAATCAGCAGCTTCTCTAAATCTTCAAATTAATGTCGTGTCATACAGACTTTCATATGACTCAGGATGGACAGTGCTGGATGTCCGAGTGATTTGATGTCAAACTTTTACATTACACGAGGGCTGGATGTCCGAGTGATTTGATGTCAAACCTTTACATCACACGAGTGCTGGATGTCTGAGTGATTTGATGTCGAACCTTTACATCACACGAGTGCTGGATGTCGGAGTGATTTGATGTCAAACTTTTACATTACACGAGGGCTGGATGTCTGGGTGATTTGATGTCAAACTTTCACATCACATGAGGGCTTGATGTCTTGGTGATTTGATGTCAAACTTTCACATCACATGAGGGCTGGATGTCTGGGTGATTTGATGTCAGCAAGACTTTTGTATCACTCAGGATGGACAGTGCTGGATGTCGAGTGATTTGATGTTGAGGATGTCTGGATGATTCTGATATATCAAACTTTTAAAAGTGTTTTAATTGTTAGATATCTATCAAACTGGCCTTTCAGTGATGGAAATATATTTATAAGCAGTATGATTCTGATATATGTGTGGATACTGATAAGGTGGTTTTCAAACATTTAATGGAGTTTCAATTATTAAATATATGTTAAAACTGATCTATGATTCTGATATACGTGTGTATATATGTTAAAAATACTTCTCCCTTTATTTCTTAAGATTTTAAAATGTTTTTATTACTGGTTTATTGTTACTGTGAGTGAATGAACCTGAATAAAAGAAGACAGAATGTAAAATAAAAACAAATACATGTATTTGGAGATTTTTCAATTTTATTTTTTCTTAACATTCCTTTCCCATGGTAAACTGTTGTGCATTCAATATACAGATAATGGTCAGGTTCACACAAAGAATAGGTACATACTAATCACAGCATAAGTTAGTGTATATATACAACATAGACCTCTCTACAAATAGAAACCAAGGAATGTGTATGATGAGTATATCTGGTCACCCCTACATCTCCCAATGGACCCTTCCACAATTTTGGTAAGTCCATTGCGAAGTGAAGGGATAGAAAAGATCAATGGACAAACCCAAAAGTTGGATAAGGTGAGATATGTATTGATGTCACTAAGGTGCCCTAATTACCACAACAGGTGTCTTAACTAGGACAGGGGTGTAATAACAAGGGGCTGTATCATCAACACTAGAGCCTTGTCAAATCTCAAACAGTAGTACATCTCACAAGCCTGGCTATGAAAGACAAGTAGGTTTTGCTGTCTTTACACAAAAAAGTCATTCAGGTGGGATGAAAACCACTAATTGAACATTTTTATAACAATACAATCTAATCAAATTTTACATTTTTTCTACTTATTTCATTCATTTTGTAAAAAAACAAGCACAAAAAACAAACTGACTATAGATTAACAATACATGGACTCCAGCACTCTATCATTCACGAAAACATATCATACCAGTATCGTTCCAATAGACAGGCAAGTGTTTTTACTTTTACAAGAATTATCTCCCTTGCAATGGTTGACCATTCCTGTATTGAGTTATTTAATATCCTAATAATTGAGGTTATACAAGTAACATATGGTAATACAGGAGGACACGATATATTTGTCGTGTGAAAAAATTGGATTATGTGAAAGAAACATACACAGATAGGATTGTTAACTGAATAAAGCTTGGTGCTTCTCCTGCATAATAAGCAAACACTATGATGGTTGAAAGGCACGAAGCAGCTCTCTGAATCAATATGTTGTTCTATTCTGGCCTATAGGCGATACTTTGATCCACATCCCATGACGGAGACGTAGCTGTGGTATTGGAGTACTTTCTTACCCACAAGTTACACAATTTTGAACAGTGTCGCTACTGATATCGGGTCACGAAGTAGAGGTGCGTTTCTCATCCAGACAATTCTCTCCGTTTCTTTTTACGGCAACAATTGTCTCCCAAGATTAATTTATAGTAACCTGACACAGCTTAACACGTTATGGTATTTGATAATAATACATTAGACACATTCTCCATGACGGTGTTCCAACAGCTAGGCGTGTAGTGATGATTTTATCAGATGTACATAACAAAAATCATCACATAAAACTTTGTACATAAAGCCGTGACATTGGACATAAAATGTTCAGTGTTCTCTCCCATCCTTCTAGTTGACAAATGTTCACATATGGCGCTGTCTGACATTTAGGTACAGTAGGTCTACTTAGTTACGGCTTCTTCCTCTTCAATCATTTCATAATGGACTGTTCAAAGATAAAATGAAAATTTGTTTGAATACTAATTATACTTGTCAGTTTGTCAAATTACAAAAGTTATGGAATTATTAATGGTAGCCTAGCATTAGAATCCATTTGATGTTTGTCGGAGAATTCTTAACATTTCATCATTCTAGTTTTTAGTTTTAACAACTTCAAGAATCCTTCAAGTTACAACAAACATTCTAGTAGAAGCTCTAAGATACAAATATTTCCTAAGTAGAACAGCTTCAACCAGATTCAGTGTCATCAATGAGTTTTACTTCTTCATGGATTTTTATCAAATTTTTCACAACAATGAGCTCTTATTTCAGGAATCAAAGTTCAAGGTAATAATTACTATATATAGAAATTTGTCAAACAATGATGATAATTTGTAGTAGTTAATAAATAAAGCTATTCAATCAAACAAAAGCACCTGCTGCAAAGAGTAATTAGTAAAACCATTTTTTGTAAATCAATTTTATAAAATCTTTTGAATGGTAAATAAACCAAAAACAAAACACTTCCAGAAGCACCTGCCATAAAAAGTAATTAGTACAAATTCTTGTAAAACAGCTTAATTTTGAAAATAAAGTTATACATACTAAACCATAGCAAAAAACAGTTTTTTAAGAAAATGCAATTAATAGAAAATAAATGCTGATTATATTGAAATTAAAAGAAAAAAAAAAGAAAAAAGTATTTCAAAGAAATGAACTTTTAACATGTACTGTATTTGACGTATGTATGCCTATTACAATAACCTAGTGTGACCCAATAACAATGCAAAAGTTCCAGCAATAGTTCAATTAACCCTCTCTTCTTTATTTTTAAACCTCAATATATGTCAAATACAGTAAAATAATACATTTCCAAGGCATGCTGGCTTAGTATCAGCTTTTTATGCCGTATCAAAATGACAAAACCTAGTTACTGGTGTGTACCTGTGAATACGAAATTATTTATCATACAAAACATAGAAAATATGAAATTATTAATCATACAGAAAATTAAAATAAACATTTGTTCTATAATTGTCATGCAGAACTTACAGTCCTACCTACCAGCACTTGGTATGGAATCCTTTCAAGAGGCCAGAATACTTATTATCTTGGATAATCAAACATTAACATGCAGAGAGTAAGGAAAGTAAGGTATATCGTAGAGGATGGAAAGACTACATGTAGATATGGAGCTACATATATAACAATATCGATGGGTTACAGGGTACGGAGACCACATATGGAGACATATATAAAGGATATAGATACACAACAGTTTTCACCTTAACAGATTGACATACAAACTATGGAATTTATCTATGAAATACCTGTAATTAACTTTGATGTGTAGGAATTTTCTGTTTTCAGATTGCTTAAATTCTATACCAAACATTTTCCTCATTATATTGAGTTTGCTAATGTATCGTATCAGGAAAATGCTAATTAATGCATCATATCAAGAAAATGGTGAAAATAATGTACCACCAAAATTATCTTGCATACAGTATATTATGATTTTTGAGATTAGGTGTGAAATTTTTTTTGTGTTTCATGCCAATAACACATTATTTCATTCTGTCATGTGATGTTGCTAGTTGTAATAGAAATAATTAAAAAAGAAAAAAAAAACCAAAAAAACAGCTGCTTGAAATGCAAAACATTTAGGAAAATAAAGAAAATAAAATGTTATTCCTTCCATGGCGATTTGTATTGTTTAGTGATTTAGTGGTGTTAGTTCACATACGGATAGAAAATGTTCTTACCAATGTGTACGGTTGGTTTGTAATCCATAGAAATTCACAAAAAGTCTATCTCTATAAGAGTTCCACACACTACACGTGTGCACAAGCAAACTCTACTAGTATTGCTGAGAGATCGGAATGTGACTGAGCATAAGGCCTAGTAGGGCCAGTTTCAGGTACGTGTGAGCATTATATAATAGGCCAGAATGTAAAGCATTACAAACATGGCGTAGCCTCGCTCTGAAAAGGAATAATGTTTCTTACGGTTAAACAGGTCAGAAATGTTCAGGCACAATGGCTGGTATTGTGCTTTAATATTTGACATTTGGTGATGTGCCACCCTGCCTGCCAGTGTCCGTGCTTCAGAGACAAAGAACTGGGTTTATACCATTTGGTGATTGGTTGGTGCAGTGGGTAGTCTGTATGGGGACACTTGACTGACATATTGTTTTTCTCTGGGTGCACTGGTTTCTGATTCCCAATTTAAATCAAGTGTTATAATATATCCTGATCAAACTGTATCACAATTGTGCCATTTTTCCTTCCATCAGTCTTCAGTATTGTTGATGTGGGGAGACAAATAACCTTCAAATAAACTTATATTTGATTGTCATATTTTTGTATATCATCATTTAAAGGCTAGCAGTCCAGGTTTATGGAGATTGTACTCAAAAGTGTTGAATTTTAGAGTCATAATTGTCTGTGAATTTTAGAGAAATGCAAAAACTGTGAAGTAACAATACTGATAGACGCCACATTTATCATGCAGAATGGCATTAGTCGGGGCATATACATGTACAGTATGGATGTGATGGGTGGTGTTAGAGGGGTGTATGTGGGAGTGGTGGGTGGTGTTAGTTGGGTGTATGTGGGTACGATGGGTGTTGTTATTGGGTTGTATGTGGGTGTGGTGATTTCAATGGTTCGGAAAATTTGGGAGAACAGACAGGCAGACAGAGAGGCACAAATCACTAGAGAACAAGGACTGAAAGCTTGGGGAATCAGTGAAGGCATGGTATCTTTAGAATTGTATATAAATAGTTTAAACTTGTTTATACCACAATATATATTTAGAAAACTAAAATTGTAGAGATCTAAATTATAATAAAAGCTATAAAATGTAAATATTGTTGAAATCCCTACTTTCTCTTACAGGGGTTACTTGGAAACTTTACAAGCATTTTAACATTTTTTTGTAGCTATTATCTTACAGTATCCAAGATCTATACAAATATCTTGAGGAAAAATGGAACTACATTTATATGATTAATCTGCATCTGAAACAACACCTCCACCTCCTAGAAGTATTGATCTAATTTCACAATAAAACGTTTCCTTCCTCATGACACTTACCAGACTGTTGTACAACCTCGCCTTCATGCATCCAGCGTACATTGGCCTGTTTAGCAGCTCTGACTTTTACCATAAGCTCAACTTCACTGTGTTCAGGAATCTTGGTTGAATTTGCGGGGACGATGATTTCAGGTCCGTGGTGATCATGGTGACGGTGACGCACCTCACTAGCCTCATCTGAAGTTTCATTGGTTATGTGCCTTGCTGTGACTTCCACGATTTCTATTCTACTATCTGATGTACTTGATGCAACACTGCAATTCAAGTGACATAAAATTGTATTAACATTTCAATATTAGAAGCTTTATTAGTCATTTCTCATATATTAACATCTATTGTTACAGCCAACAGTAGCTAATTATCCAACCTCTACCAATCCAGTTTCACACCTCAGTCACATTTGTTAGAAAGGAAAGTGGCTGGATTGTCTATACAGGAATGTCTACTGAGATAAAGTCAGATTGTCTGCAGAGGTCAAACATGGTTGGATTATAGGAACAAATATGGCTGGAATATTTACTGGGATCAACTATGGCTGAATTATCTCCTGGGATCAACTATGATTGGATTATCTACTGGGATCAACTATGGCTGGATTATCTACATGGATCAACTATGGCTGGATTATCTACTGGGATCAACTATGGCTGGAATATTTACTGGGATCAACTATGTCTGGATTGTCTACTGGGATCAACTATGATTGGATTATCTACTGGGATCAACTATGATTGGATTATCTACTGGGATCAACTATGGCTGGATTATCTACTGGGATCAACTATGGCTGGATTATCTACTGGGATCAACTATGGCTGGATTATCTACTGGGATCAACTATGATTGGATTATCTACTGGGATCAACTATGTCTGGATTGTCTACTGGGATCAACTATGATTGGATTATCTACTGGGATCAACTATTGCTGGATTATCTACTGGGATCAACTATGATTGTATTATCTACTGGGATCAACTATGGCTGGATTATCTACTGGGATCAACTATGACTGGTTTATCTACTGGGATCAACTATGATTGTATTATCTACTGGGATCAACTATGGCTTGATTATCTACTGGGATCAACTATGTCTGATTTATCTACTGGGATCAACTATGTCTTGATTATCTACTGGGATCAACTATGTCTGATTTATCTACTGGGATCAACTATGACTGGTTTATCTACTGGGATCAACTATTATTGGATTATCTACTGGGATCAACTATGACTGGTTTATCTACTGGGATCAACTATGTCTGATTTATCTACTGGGATCAACTATGACTGGTTTATCTACTGGGATCAACTATGATTGGATTATCTACTGGGATCAACTATGACTGGTTTATCTACTGGGATCAACTATGTCTGATTTATCTACTGGGATCAACTATGACTGGTTTATCTACTGGGATCAACTATGATTGGATTATCTACTGGGATCAACTATGGCTGGATTATCTACTGGGATCAACTATGTCTTGATTATCTACTGGGATCAACTATGTCTGATTTATCTACTGGGATCAACTATGGCTGGATTATCTACTGGGATCAACTATGGCTGGATTATCTACTGGGATCAACTATGATTGGATTATCTACTGGGATCAACTATGTCTGGATTGTCTACTGGGATCAACTATGATTGGATTATCTACTGGGATCAACTATGGCTGGATTGTCTCCTGGGATCAACTATGGCTGGATTGTCTCCTGGGATCAACTATGGCTGGATTGTCTCCTGGGATCAACTATGGCTGGATTGTCTCCTGGGATCAACTATGTCTGGATTGTCTACTGGGATCAAATATGTCTGGATTATCTACTGGGATAAGATCATGGAGTTTATACCCAGATCAAAGATGACTTGATTATCTTCTGGGATCAAATATGGCTGGATTTTCTGGGATCAAAGGTCACTGGAGTAAATATACTCTGATCAATGGTGGCTGGTATTAAGACTACTGTAACCCTTTTTATATACGTTCATCTGGGGCTGTATCCTGTATGATGTCCTTTTTTATCTTGATACTGTAATATGATACATATACAGTTAGATGTTATTTTTACCTTGTTTCTTGTGTTTGACTTAGAGTTTCGTTCAGCTTACTGACCGAACTCTCCAGTTCCTGGAGCACCTGTACTGTAGACTCTGAAATAACATACACAATATATATACTCAATACAGATACTTACGTACACGTATTCAAGTAAAACACGAAAACTAATGACACAATTTAATAGTGACATCTAAACTGATCTATATCTGCCACAAACATTTCTTTTTCCAGTGACTTATCTTAATAAGAAAATCAATTAATAAAAAGAATAAATCTACAGATGATGAAATATTACATTAGTTAATGTATTGTTATCAAATGTATGTGGGGTATAATTATGAGATCAAATGGAACACACACCAATCTCACTGATGTTAGTTATAACACACACATGTTCCCTGTGATAAGCCAAATGCCCACCTTCCTTGTCCATAACAAAGGCCAAACCTTCAACAACATCCTTTAACTTTCCTATCCTAAGATTACATTATCGGATTTAAGGAAAAGTTCTTGGGAACTTTAGTTTGAATGCTTCCCTATGCAAGTTCAGGAATTTCCATAAGTGAAGGAGCGTTGATGAACTTGCATGAGCCTGGATCATAAAAGCCAATATTTATCCTGCATTCTGCAATAGCACTAAGAGATCGGCCCATACACTCTACTATGAAAAAGAAGGTTGGCTTATTGCAGGATAACAAAATGGCATGTATTGGTATTTCTACTGACATCTGGATATGGCTGGACCTATCACTACTAGGTAAAAAGGTGTGATTAACACTCTGAACTGTGGATATGGCTGGGCGTGTCACTACTGGGTAAAAAGGTGTGATTGGGGAACAGTCCGAGTACTGTTTTAACACTCTGAACTGTGGATATGGCTGGACTTGTCACTACTGGGTAAAAAGGTGTGATTGGGGAACAGTCCCAGTACTGTTTTAACACTCTGAACTGTAGATATGGCTGGACTTGTTACTACTGGGTAAAAAGGTGTGATTGGAGGACAGTCCCAGTACTGTTTTAACACTCTGAACTGTAGATATGGCTGGACTTGTCACTACTGGGTAAAAAGGTGTGATTGGGGAACACTCCCAGTACTGCTTTAACACTCTGAACTGTGGATTCAGTTCACTTTCCTCTTTGCATCCCTTGGATATGTCATAGCTATTAATTCTATTGGTGTTTAGGGGAAAACTTGACCAATTCCCAAGTCGAGGTTCTCCTGATGATTATAGAATTGTGACAACCAAATTCAAAGCCAGTCAAGTTATGGTATGACAACCTTGACATTCATTTGATTTAATATTCATGAATAAACATCAAAGGATCAAACTAGTCTTGTTTTTGCCACAAGATGGCAAATATTGAGCCCTCGATTTTGCCATGACAGGGATGCAGAGAGCAAATGTGAATAAAATATCTGGAGTATCAAAGATGAGTCTGGTTAAGAGAGTTGAATTTGGATTCATCTACCATAAAAACAACCAAATGGCTTTGGTCAATCAAAGGAAATCCTCAAGCAGAGAAGTTGAAATGAACGCTTACTGTTTATGTCTTTGACATTATTTTCGGCACCTTTGGATAATCTCTCCATCGATTGCTCACCTGCTGCCGACACAGACTCTGAAGTGACCTGAGTGACCTTGGCCTCTTCTTTCTTTACTGATACTTCCTGTTTGGAGACCGACTCAGATTTAGCCTTGACGACCTTGACCTCCTCCTTGGTAACAGACACTTCCTGTGTTGCTGTTGTTTCAGATTTTGTTTCAGCAACCTTTACTGTCTCTGATTTAGATTCTGTTGCTACAGCAACTTTGGATTCTACAGCACCATCAACTACATCCTGACCCGCTTCTTCCTCTGTAAATATTTGATAGAATTATTTTAAATGACAGTTTACAACCATCCAAACTTTTATTTTAATTATATAAATATATATCAATTCAAATATAGCTTTTAAAGAAAAGAAAATCCAGATAACATGCATTGTATTATTGTAATGAAAATATGATAATTAAATGATAAATAAAAGCATTTGATAGCACATAAGTTGAGCATGATATCGAAATCATTCTATTGTTGATGATGCATAACTAAATAAAAGGCACAATTAGTTCATACCTTTTAATGCTGAAAGAAAATCATTACACATATATAGAATGTTAAGATAGATATGGACTAGCGCAGGAACAAAGCATACATAACCATTCACAAATATGTAAAATATTAGCATGGCATGCACAGCAGTTCACTTGTTATATATTTCTCACCTGCCTTTTTACTAATCATGATAAATACACATGGTAAGATATGTAACTTATTTCTAAATACTGATACTATTTCGTTTCATTCCCCTTTCTTTAGCATACACCTAGATATCAAAACATCTGATTCTACATTGTTGGAAATATCTATATATCGTGTAAGCAAATATTTTTTGGGGATATGATTTCATACTTACAATCCTAGGATGCTTATTGTATATTTCTAATCTGCTCTGAATGCAAATCAAAACCTATTTTTAGTTCCTAGTGACAATGCCCTTGACCTTCAGCGGATCATTTTCATGTTCCTGATCCCCACGAGCAATCCAAATCTGAAAGTTTTTGTGATAAAATATTCCCAACTAAGCATCCAAGGTGCAGGCCAAAAATCTATTTTCAGAAGTCATGGCCCTGACCTTTTACATATCTGATTAAGCTCCATCTTCGGAGACAATTCACAAATAAGTTTGAGCTTTCTGTGTTGATTCACTCTCAACAGATCAATTATAAATCTATTTTCATAAGCATTGACCTTGACCTTATCCAAGGGCAGCAAATAAATTACTTTTGACCAATCACAGTTCAAAGATTTTTAACCAATTACAATTCCTAGCTTTGGCCTGCTCACAGCTGCCCTATGTTTCCAGCATTCATACTTAAAAGACATTTAAGAATCAATTATCATGGGTGCACTTTAAAATTTTTGACGATATTGTTTCACGCCACCGACACCGTAAGCTGTTAAAACAAGGTATCGTTACTGTTCAAAGTTTAAGTAACATGCAATGCTGAAATGTTAAAATAACGACAGCAATTCTTTTAAAAACTACATATGACGGCAACATTTACAAAAAAACAACTTTACCTTAACAATGAATTGACTTTAAAAACTACACTGATGACATCATTGACAATGACAACATGATGCATGTATACAATCATTTCTAGCTAATCTAATACATATAGCTAATCTAATACATATAGCTAATCTAATACTTATAGCTAAACTAATACACCTGTTAAAGACCAAAAAACATATACACAACACCTGTTAAAGACAACAATACCAACAGTACTAATTCTGTGTTGTAACAGGTACTATAAGTTATACTAATACAGGTGCTTTGTATTAACCACAAACAGACCACAGCACATTCACACCGCTAAATCTTCCTCACCCAAGTCACCACCAACAGTCTCTTCCAATATCTCTTCCAACATCTCTGAGTTCCTGATCGGGATTCTATCATCAAGTTCAATGTCCCTGTTGTCAGGCCTTGTGTCCCTGTTGTCAGGTCCCACGTCCCTATCATCAAGTCCAATGTTCCTGTTGCCAGGTCTTGTGTCCCTGTTGTCAGGTAAAACCTGTTCTACATCCTTAAGTGTTGCCCTCTCAAAAGAGCCTATGTTGTCTATGTATCCCCTGTCCCGGGTGCCTGTGAGGGTTTGGGTAAAGTCTTCCCCTGACTCAGATGAATACTCATAGGAATAAGAGTCTTCTCCGGAGTCATCCTCAGGACTGGCATTTATCAGAAAACTAAAGTTAATTGGTTTCACAGGAGATTCAGGGTGACCCGAGCTCGTACAATCTTTCTCTTCTCCTTCCTCTGTTTTCAAAGTTTTACAATCCTGAATAAGTTCTTTCAATTCCATCTTATTTACCACACCATTTAAATTTGTATTGGATTCAAAATCATTTTCCATCTCTTCTGACTGAGTTCGTTTGTGATTGGACAAGGGCAAATTTTCTTCCTGGACAGACAAGGTGGGATCCACAGAATTGTTAGACTCGGTTGTTCCATCCTCCAGACTTTCTGCACCATATTCAGTGTTTGTGACTGCGTGACTCATTTCAGAGTCATAATGGTCAGGGCTTATCTTCAAGGTAACTATATATTCTTCTTCATTGGCAGTTTCTACATTGTTGGTATTGGAGTGCTCATGTTGGACAACAGATTCCTCGTCACTGTTAATGTTATCGGCTGGAAATGTTATAAATATGATAATATTTTTAGATTATAATTGATATAATGATTATATGGAAGCTAGAAATCCTACCTGAAAAATATTCTACACTACAAACAGAAACTCCTATAAAACTAAAAATTGGCTAAAAATGTTGTAAAATACCTATGGCTACAACAAATAAGCTTTCTACTCCTACTGAAGTTAAAATCAAAACAATATTTAAGAGTGCCAACAACTCGTATTGGTCTTTAAGATGATATACATGTAGTAGCATATTTATGGATATTGATTTATCGACTTGCACGATCCTTGTGTTTCACTTTGCCCTCAGCGTGCGAGGGTATCAGTAGTTAAATGATATATACCCTCTTAGCCTCAGCTATAAATCATAGGATGACTCTCATCCATTGTATCCTTGGCGATACTTGGATGAGGGGGGCCATTATCACTTACCAGTGGACAAAATATCTAGATATAAATATCGATAGAGAAATCCTCTTATACATGGACACCATGTTACACAAAACAGACATTCACATGCATAACAATTCTAACTCCACATCTGACAATAAAAGGGAAACTGAGAAATGGGCTTATCTTTGCTGTAGCGGTTGTGTCCTTGAAGAAGACACTTTACCCAAATTGCTCTGGATGGCATGTGACGGGTCTCCCATATGTTAATCATTGAGGTAGTCACTAACTACTACAAGGATATCCCGCCTCAAAATGACCCTAGCTGCTCACAGGAGGATAAACCCAACAAACAAACAAACAAACAATAAAGACTATATAAATAGTGTTTAAATGATATTCATATATAGGTAGCTATCTGACATCTTCATTGGAAATATACACAAAGAAACACAATATCATCATGTCACATCTGAACTACTAAAACCATAATATTGAATAATAGGTTCATTTCTCATTTAAAGGAGAAGAGGTCAGTTATATTTGTTTTGAATTTAGATTGCTTAAGTTAGATGTACAATGTGATATGGCAGCCACAGAAGTTATCCATGCGTTGACCAATAGCTAAAACTCTTTTCTATGCTTGTCTGACACCGAGCTTCAGTAGTTACCATAGAGATGAGCAGGCCTATATAGATCTACCTAAAATTAAAGCAAATATAGCTGAAGGATCTTCTCCTCAAAATGAGATCACAGATCCCCTAAAATCAATTAAACATATCTGGATTGTTAAATACTCTATTGCAGTGACTAATTTAGTACATATTAGTTTGACTAACAACCTACAGAAACAAGAGATCCCAGAGGGATCTTGGCGCCCACCATTGAATGATCTTCATAGGTTCCATGTCAGATTGATCTTTTCTCTACTTTTCCCTTCATTTTACTAATCTGTGCAAATTGAGACATCCCTCCAGTACTTTTCAAACAAGGGAATCCTAGCTATATAAGAAATTTGAGATTTAACGATAATGGCTGTTTGTTTGCCAGGTTGTTTTCAGGACAGACTGGTCCAAAAATGCAATACAAGGGACCAAGGGGAACCTACTTATGAAATTTGAGAAAGATCCATTCAGTACTTTGAGAAATAGAGATAACAAACTTCAATTGTCAAAATCCAAGATGGCGGTCTGTCGGCCATATTGTTTTCCAATTGATCTCAAAATGCAATTAGCATAATGAGGCACCAAGGGGAACCTCCATATGAAATTTGAGAAAGATCCATTCAGTACTTTCTCAGAAATAGTGATAACAAACTTAAATTGTCAAAATCCAAGATGGCTGCCTGTCGGCCATGTTGTTTTCAGATTGGTCTCAAAACACAACATGCATAACTAGGCACCAGGGGAAACCTACATATGAAATTTCAGAAAGATACCTTCAGTACTTTCTCAGAAATATCGATAACAAACTTCAATTGTCAAAATCCAAGATGGCTGCCTGTCGGCCATTTTGTTTTCCAATTGGTCTCAAAACGCAATATGCATAACTAGGCACCAAGGGGAACCTACATATGAAATTTGAGAAAGATCCCTTCAGTACTTTCTGAGAAATAGCGATAACAAAAATTGTTTACGGACGGAGGGACGGACGGACGGAGGGACGGACGGACCACGGACCACGGACCACGGACGCAGGGCGATTTGAACAGCCCACCATCTGATGATGGTGGGCTAAAAATTGGTAACCTTGGGCAAATTACTAATCTTACACAGAAATTCAACATGTACATGTATACTTTTATTCACATCAAAAATACAACCACACCTGACTGTTTCAACACAGATTTATAAACATGACATTCAACATTTAACACGTAAAGCCGATTTCTTCAGCTGTAAAGTCAGTCTTGCATCACCACAATGCAAAAAATACGATTGACTGAAGCAGAAAGAAGCTGTCAATTACATTTGACATTCCACAAATTGTAAAATCTGAATTATTGACAGGTGCAAAAATTGTGTTGATCAATCACAGGTGCTTCTACATGTATACATGGCATGGCTTACAATAAGCAGAGGGAAGAGACCCACATCTACCTCGTGTCAGTAAAATAACAAAGCCAATGTCAGTTCATCATTCGCAAAAATACAACTACATGTAAACAAAAGCCTCTCTATTTCTCCAGTATGCAGTGTGATACAGAAAACAGGACACCATCGTAAGCCCGGCCCATTTCACTCATATCATTTATACGGTATTTTACTGGAAACAAAACTATAGGGATAGTCCTTCGAGAAAGTAGGAAAACTAATTCTGGCTTCTGATTCTCAAAAAATGTAAATCCTTCATAGGAGAAGAAATTTAAAAAATGTCTCAACTTCCACAAAAGAATATTCAAGAAACAAAGGTCTGAAGTTAGAGTCCACGAAATTTGTTGGTGCTTTAATAGATTACCTCCACCTTATGAAACTATTCAAAAGAAATGACTTCAGCATGACTATTTCTAGTACTAAACAACAGAGCCTTGCTAAAGTCAAAGATTTTGATATAATTTGAAGAGAGGAGAAAATCAATCATTTTTTATATTTTTTTTCCAATGATGATATTGGCCTAAAATTAAGTGTGCTTTTATCACAAGTAAAATACTGTACAACTGATATGTATGATAAGGATATATGCCACCTTTGATGTTATACCTGTGATTTGTGTTAGATTTATCTCCCTTTTATTCTTTTCAACAATATCATCTTATACCAGTTATAAAAACTAAATTTGGATTTATTCATTTTTTTGTTTTTTTTTGTTTTCAGTAACATCATCTATTGATCTAGATAAATTTATTCATGTTTTGTTTATATGATTTCTTACCTTAATGCATACATTTACACATAGTAAACAACTAAAAAAGACAAACATTTCTTTTTAGGACTTTATAAATTAGAGCGCTATGAATTGTCTAAAAATTAACTGACAGGAAAAAAAAGTCTCTTGTTCTCTTATTGGAAAGAAAAAAAACTGTTTATTTTTGTTCCTTTTATTTTAAAATGTGTTGATGGCAATTTTGTCTTTTCCCTAGTATAATATTAAGTTAAGGATATATGCTACCTTACTCATCATACCTGTGTGTGAGTTATCTCCCTTAAACATTGATTTGTATTTCTAAAGATTCATCAGTAATTAACTAACAGGTCATGATTTTGTGCTCTTCTTAGGTTCAACAATAAGTAATCAAAATACTTAAAATTTTGTAGTCATATTTCAAAAGAGTGATTTTTGTTTTGTTTTTTTGTAATAGTTCATGATATAAAGAATATGTAAATTTTAAAATCAAGCACAATCACCATTATTTCTAGCAAAACAATATCAGGAATCGAGCTTTACCTTAAAACTGCATAATGAGGACTTATTTTGATATCAGAGGATTATTTTATTGCCGATTCACAGCAATATACACACCACACATTCTTTAAGTGAAAGGAGACAGATATCACATTAATTTGAAGGTAGCATATATCCTTAGGCTGGCTTCTAACAACTGGGCCTGAGGGTGAGCAGCAGACCAGGGAAGCGACAGCGAAGCTGTGCTGCGGGCACTAACAGTGTTACCTATGTAAAGGGCGTGTCCTTCAGCCAGTATCGTTATATCTTGAACATAGGTGTCCCAAGTGTAACTCGCTGCAAGATGTTTCACAATAAATTTATAATGCCACGCCCACCATGCCAAATCTTCCAACATCATCAACAATGTTATCGCTCATCATTCCTTGTCAGTATAACTTGTTCTATCGGTTAATTGTAACAATGCTTTTAACATATTATGTAGAACTTCATGTCAGGGAAATTCAAAAATTAAAAGTTTTCTAAAGCAGAACAAAAATCAGCTAACCTTTGTAACGTCAACAATATCAGTATCACATGCTTCGAGTCAGTTATGTCAAATTCCAGATAGAAATGAAGATGAAAATTTGTTTTCTTTATTTGATCTACCCGCTATGAATCTATTGTTAATTAGAATGCATGAAAGTCTATATTATTCTCTAAATTCAGTAATTACTGTCTTTCCATGCTTATGTGTTAATTAAATACAATCTGTGTGATTAATTCTGATCTAATTCTATCCATGTGACTTAATTTACTCTCTTAGTGACTGTGAATCGTAAGGAAGTGAACATGATGCACGTTCTTGCTTGGATCCTGTGTCCAGCTTTACCTTTAGGCTTCCGATCATCCGGCAGAAAAACATCATCCTCATCCCCAGCGATAAACGAGCTGGGTCCATCCGATAATGGTGTCCGTCTACCCTTAACACCCTTTTCTAGTAAACCAGGCAAGACAAAAGTGTTTTCAAAAAAGATGTTAGCCAAGAAATGATATCAATATTTTAATTCTACCTATATGATCTTTAAATGTAATCAAAATACTGTATTTTTCCTGTAATAAGCCCTGGGGATAAACAAGCTTCCACTCAATGTAGCGATGGCCTTATTGCTGAACAATGAAGAGTATTTAGCTGCAATAGACATGGGTGTACTTAATACCAGACATGGACTTGTTTACCAGACATGGGCCTATAACAAGACATGGGTTTATTACCAGACACAGGCTTATTATCAGACATTGGCTTATTACCAGACATGGGCTTATTATCAGACATTGGCTTATAACCAAGCATGGGTTTATTACCAGACACAGGCTTATTACTAGACATGGGCTTAATACAAGGTATGGGCTCATTACCAGACATGGGCTTATTACCAGACATGGACTTATTATCAGGCATTGGCTTATAACCAAGCATGGGTTTATTACCAGACATGAGCTTATTACCAGACATGGACTTAATACCAGACATTGGCTTATTACAAATCATCAAAGGCTTATTACCAGACATGGACTTATTACCAGACATGGGCTTATTACTGGATAAATACAGTATATATATATATATATATATATATATATATATATACATTTCTACACAGCTGAAACAATAATATATGTGAATAAGATAAATACATATATTGTTAGGCAGCATTATGTAATACTGGCTCAAAATAAAATCACTCAAACAAATCCAAGAATCTTGGCAAACTAAAACCAGCTCAAAATAAATCCTCATACAAGTTGGATTCCTCAATGAAATCTATGTGAGTATTACTAATAGAAGCAAATGCTGCTTTGGTTGCATCCTGCTGTAACAAGCATAGCATTAAGTATGATATAATGTTGCTGACATCCTGCTATATCAGGCATAGTATTACGTATAATATATAATGTTACTATTTAGTATAAAGTAATTCATTGAGGAATATCACATAAAATATTCAATACATCAGGGAACATTTGTCAAGCATTTATATTTTCTTAAGCTTTAAAAAATTTCGAAATATTTCATTTTTCAAATCTGGAATTTAATTTTTTTTTTAAATAGATTGTATATTTAAAAGTTTATTTTACAAATGTTCCCCAATCTATTATACAGAATTCCATTATTGTATAAACACACAAAACCAGAGGTTTCCATATTTGTATTGTGAAAAGTTTTCGTAAAAGGTTATGTTGCTGCTGAGCAGATGTAACTAACTGGCAGAACAACGTGATAAGGATTCATTGTTTCCAAGATTTCATCCTATTTTTATCAAAAGCTGATTATCAACATTCATTTCAACAACACAAATATGGACCATACTGTGCCTAGATGTTCAAAGCAATGTTTTGTTCATGAGCAATTAACATTCTGAATTAATTCTCATTAAAATTTTTTGTTTTGAAATTATGACTTTCTACCTATAATTCTTCCTATGATAATCCTTACTACTTACAATTCTCTTACTTTAATTCATTTTTTTTTTTAAATCAATGTAGATGAGAAAATGTTTTTGAGTACGTTGGTTTAGCTAACCTGATTTGAACATCTGGGCAGTAACACAATGTATACCATACTGATGGAGTTGTATAGTGTCTTACCCTCCACATTCAGATCTCCCGAAGTGTGCTCCTCGCCATCCTCATTCTTAGCTGAGCAGGTGTAAGTGGCACGATCGTCAAACTGGACACCAGTGATGGTCAGGCTTGTGTCAGTCTTGGATACTGAGATCTTGATCCTGTCTGTGCTTGAAAGAACTTTGTCTCCTTTTTTCCTTAAGAAATGATGTTGAATAATAATAATAATGGGATTCGTTTACCATTACGATTTCCTGTAAAAAGTCCACTATCTTTTGCAGTGGAATAGAAATGCCTGCAAAGGTTAATTTCTTAATTCTTTTTAGATGATTCCATCTCCTGCTAAGATTTAGAAATTATGGGTTGTCTCCCCTTGGCTTCTTGCAGGCTAGATGCTTGAAAAGTGCAGGCGGAAAATGACGTCAAATGCATGAAAGAACCAATTAAACTTGCTTTCTTGAAATTCTTTTGCTTGGATATCGAGATTTATGTGTTAAGATACATTTGTATAACTACAAACTAAGAAACAACAAAAGCCTTTCAGCAATAAAGATGTACTAATTAAGACCTGATTCAGACTGCAACATGTATTTTATGAATTAGGGATCAAAAATTTCAGAAATGACAACTTATTTACATAGTCCCCATTAATTTGTTATAAGTAAATTTGACTGTAGTTGCCATACCATGTAAATGTGGCAGGGGACTTGGAGGTGACGATGCACTTAAAGACAGCTACACCTCCGACAGGTACAGTCTGACTAGTCGCCATATCTGTAAACACTGGTGGACACACGGGCTCTGTAACATACAACAACACATACAGTTCCTGATGGGAGACCAGTTTTCAAGTGAAATCTTCTCCATAATATGATTTGTCTTTTATTTTTATTTTTTCTCAATACTGTATAAATACTGTACCTGTTTAAAACAGCTCTGTACAGACTGAGCAAGGCAAACAATCTCTTTGTGTGCCAACTGGAGCTCGTTTGGCGTATTGTGATAATTATATGTGAGATTTGATCAAAATCTGTTTTAAAATGAAATTGATAGTGTGATAATTATGACCAAGATTTTCTATAATATGTAACTGTGACCTTGCCCTTTGCAACCTGAAACTCAAACTCGTTCATAAAACTTGTTCACAATTATTTAAGTTTGATCAATTTTGTTCACAAATGAAGTCTCTGTAGCGACGACTAATAATTTCTATAAATAGTCACTATGACCTTGACCATGACTTTGACTATGACACCCTGAAGCACAAAACAGTTTGAAATAAATGGAATTATATATACACACCATAATTTTTTTCGGAAAGGTGTAAAAACAATAGAGTCAGTACAGATGTGTCATAATAGACAGAGCAAAGTAAATTATCTATGACACCTACTTGTGACCTTGATACCTACTTGTGACCTGACACCTACTTGTGAACTTGACACCTACTTTTGACCTTGACACCTAGTTGTGACCTTGACACCTACTTGTGACCTTGATACCTACTTGTGACCTTGACACCTACTTGTGACCTTGATACCTACTTGTGACCTTGAGAGACGTCTCACTCCTCTTGTTTCCAATAGCAGAATCTGCTAGACACACGTAACTTCCGGCATCTGACAAACTGACACTGCTAAAGATAAGGGACGCATTGCCTGT
Source organism: Pecten maximus (assembly GCF_902652985.1). Lineage (NCBI taxonomy): Eukaryota > Metazoa > Mollusca > Bivalvia > Pectinida > Pectinidae > Pecten > Pecten maximus. The sequence continues at coordinate 29,310,511 of NC_047021.1, forward strand.
ACTCTGATCAAACTTCATCTTCATATTAGTTGTATCCACAAGCTTTTCCTTCTTTCCGTCCTTGTACCTGACATCAAAAGCCAGATAAAATATTGAAAAACTACTTCATAAATGATCATGTTATGCTTTAAAAGAAATTTATTTCAATGACAATTAATAATAAAATACAGTAACTGTAGTCAAAATAGTGCATCATCAGATTTAATTAAAATCAATTCAGCAAACTAATGAATTTTCACATCCACAATTTTGCTGTTGAAAACAAAGTACAGAAATACTAATTAGCACAATTAAAATTAAGCGGAGTATTTTCAGCGCAAAAAAGTGTTAAAATAAGACTACCTCTAAAATATCTTTGTTTACAGTATATGTGAATGCAGACAAAAATATTTTATTGTTAATTCTCTTATTCTAGCACTTCCGGCCCTGAATATATCAAAATGTATATAACATGGTGAACAACGTACCAGGATACATCAGGACAGGGGTTGCCATCGACAACACAAGCCAGGGTGACATTCTTGTCCCCTACTAGGACTTTGTATGTCTCGTCCAGCTCCTTAGAGAATTTAGGTTTGATCTCCGGCACTGTCATAAGTAATTAGATATCAGTCATACATGATGTAATATACAACTTATGGAAGCAATATTTTCCCTATATTAATAGGTATATTAATTTTCTTGATAAGTGACAAATGTGTTTCTCTCTCATTCATATATTAGACCACATATGATTTCACATACAATTATGCCACTCAGAAAGTTAAGGAATCCATGGATCTTGTTTCTTGTTAAAAGAGTGTCAAAATAGGCTTTTAAAACTGAAATCTGACCATTGAAATGTACAGTGAAATTTGTAGTCTAAGTATTGTAGCAATTATGTTAACTTTCTCTTATTACTTTTGGGATGGCTGTTTTATTATAATTATACCAAATGAAAAATGTCTGTATATTTCGGACTTACAGACGGACAGACTTACCAAGGATAAGCAGTGGTAAATTATGATAAAGAAAAAATATATATAATTTTCTAAAATTGCTATAATTCTGCTAAAAAGATTGTACCTAAAATTCAGTGTTAATTGAAAAAGAAAAATTAACATCAACACAAACGACCATCACCAACATCATCTGACATGTTTATTTACAGCATTATAGAAGCAGACATCACAATAGAAGCCTACATATAAATCACTAACTTGCTCATGCTTTGAAAACTACAATAAGCCAGGACAATACAGATACCATGCCATAGCTATCAGAAGAAATCTATGTCATTTCATTATTGCAGCAGAAGCAATAGCATGATTTTGAGAAAGCAAAATGAAGGAACAGCCGGCTAAATAATAGCAGACATACATAAATATTGACTCAATTGTAAATCACATGATCAATTCTTGGATGCTTATTGGATAAAAACAGGTTTATTCTGGTCCGCAGCAGAGGTGACTGCATGAGTCAGATTTCTTGAGCTCATGAACGTGTGTACAGTCGCTCACAAGTGTGTATATGTATATGCAGGTGCTTTTGAGTGTACATACTGGTGTTCATCAGTGTGTGTACTACAGAAGTGCTTACAGGTGTGCATACAGGTGCTCATGAGTGTGCATACAGGTGTTCGTGAGTGTGCATACAGGTGCTCATGAGTGTGCATACAGGTGCTCATGAGTGTGCATACAGGTGTTCGTGAGTGTGCATACAGGTCTTCATAAGTGTACATACATGTGCACTGAGTGTGCAAACTACTACAGAAATGCTACTAAGTGTGCAAATTGATGTTTACAAGTGTGTGTACAGAGTTGTTCTGCTTGTGAGTTTGGTTACAAAGGTGCTCACAAGTGTTCATATAGAGGTGTTCACAAATCTTAAGAGGTGCTTGCAAGTGTCCACTTTGAATAAAGCAACAGACACACAGCCACAACTAATATTACATCAACAAAATATTACACAATATGTGCATAGCATTCTAATATTTATAAAATGTGCAAGTTACAGACACAGAGGTAATTCAATACATATACAAAAGTCACAGTGTACAGTCAAAGCAATAAATTATAACATCGGCAACATGAATATTCAACATAAAATTTAAAGCATAAATAATGACAAGAGGACAATTAGGATTGAGGAAAGGCTTACAATATACAGATGAGGAAAGGTCAGGTGTCGGGCAATCATTCAACCATTACCAGCCACTGGAGTTATCTCTACACTGAGGTATACAGGGCTCCTTGCGTCTAACAAAGGTGTTACCATGTGGTCCGCTAACCGTGATGGCAGCCTCCAAGAAAGCGTCCTTTTTTAATTTTTATTGGTAAGTGAAATTCAAAGTTTGGGACCATTGAAAGGAAAGGTCAGATGTCATTATGCAGAGAGAACTACAGATTCCAACAGAAAATTTTGGTACATTCTACAAAGTTTCAGGAATTTACTTAAGTACAGACAACTCATTTCACCAATAAGCTAAGCAAGGTCTAGCTCTCTGGAGAGAAAAAAGCTGTCATAAACATACGAGACCATGGAACGAGAGGAAATTTTATATGAGGAAAGAATGGAGGAATAAATCTCATCAGTCACTTAAACTCCATTGTAATTTTTATATATTATATTCAACTTATAGAATATATATATATTGACATAAATTTCATTGTTATTGTTATAAGACTTGCAAAATCTATCAATTTTACTTTTATATTACACTTTCAGAATATATATGGACACTAATTTTCATAGAAACTGTCAAAACTAAAAGAAATGAGGACTGAGAATCTTGAAATATATTTGCAGTGTGTGCGTTGTTATCAGAGTTGAAACGATGGTTTGAGATTTGACTGTATAAGGCCACAACATGGAAATACAGACAAACCTTGTTATCTCAATCTCTGATAACTTAAAATCACTGCATAACCCGAAGTAAATATTCAGTTCTAACAATAAGAATTCAATATAAAATATACTCTGTTACCCTGAATACTCAGGATTTCTCAAGTTTGTCATTGACCTTTTGACTTTGAGATAACAAAGATCAACCGTAGATATATCTATGCCCTATAAAACCTACAGAGCAAAGTTTTTAATATAAACCCAATATATCCTCACACCTAAAAATTTGAAACTATGATGGACATCTAGCTTAAAAAGAAAAACTAAAACAAACTGTATGTTGAATGTATCAGTGACTTTTCATGGTATGGAATCATAAATTGTAGTTTCTGCATAATAAAAGGAAACATTATTTTTGATAAGAATAGTTGGAGACACTCGGGGCCGGTATACACCTTTGCTAGCGCTTACCTTGGTGCGATGTGATGAATGCCTGATTTGTTGTGGGTGAGAAACATTTCTTACTCTTGACTGTCAAGGATGCCTTGGACTTTCCAGTGCCAGCAGATGACACCGCCACACACTCATAATTCCCAGCGTCAGCACATGACAGCACCTTGAAGGTCAAGGACGCTGTGCCTTTTTCCGCATCATACTGTGCACTGATGTTGTCGTCTGCCTCCAGTTTAGCTCCATTCTTCATCCTGTAAATTCAACAGTTAAAATAAATGTAGAATGGGGCCATAATGTCATATTCAACATACGTAACATGTCGGTAGATGTTCTTTGAATCACCATACTGTATTTATCTATAAAAGTACAAAATAATAAAGACTTTTTCATTGTCCTGCAATAAGACAACCCCTAATTTGAGTCAAAATATTATGTGTTGACTCCCTGGGTTTATTACAGGTTATAGACAGTAGTTTATGGTATTTCACTCATTACATTTTTAAAGCACTGCTCATACTTTAGAATTAATAATTTAAATATTGAAGAAATTAGTGAACATCTAATAATGCTTTACCATGAAACTTGAGGAGGAGGATTGCCTTCTACAGTGCAAGTCATCACAAAGTTTTCATCTCCTTCCTTCTTGTTGTTTTCTTTCTGTAGAGGTGTAGAAAATGTTGGTTTCTTTTCTGGCTCTGAAGAATAAATTAGAAAATAAGAAATTACAGCATGATGTGTAAAGGTAATATACATCAAGTGAGATAAACTTAACACAAAAAATAATGTGTGAGGAAACATATATCAAGGGAGATAATTCTGATACAAATCACGGGTATAATGTGTGAGGTAACATATATCAAGGGAGATAATTCTGATACAAATCCAGGTATAATGTGTGAGGTAACATACATCAAGGGAGATTATTCTGATAAAATAACGAGTATAATGTGTGAGGTAACACATATCAAGGGAGACAATTCTGATAGAAATCCAGGTATAATGTGTGAGGTAACATACATCAAGGGAGATAATTCTGATAAAATAACGAGTATAATGTGTGAGGTAACATAAATCAAGGGAGATAATTCTGATACAAATCACACATATAATGTGTGAGGTAACATATATCAAGGGAGATAATTCTGATACAAATCACGGGTATAATGTGTGAGGTAACATATATCAAGGGAGACAATTCTGATACAAATCACAGGTATAATGTGTGATGTAACATAGATCATCAAGGGAGACAATTCTGTTTTATTTTATATGCTAACTGTGGCAGTTGTACTCACTTTTGACAGCAATGGTGGTACTGGAGGTGGTTTTTCCAATGGTGGAGGTGGCCACACACTCATATTTCCCAGAATCACTCACACTAACACCATTAAAAATCAGGCTTGCTGATCCAGTTTCAGCGTTCCAGCCAAACGAGATGTTTCCACCAGCTTCCAATGGCTTACCATCCTTTAACCTAAGATATAGAATACATCATTCTATTGATAAAACAAGGTTATAATGTTAGAAAACTTTTCCTCAGGTAGATAAGTTTAAATATACTTTACTTCTAACATTTTTGGGGAACTTTGACAAGGGAGATAATTCTGATACAAATCACGGGTATAATGTCTGAGGTAACATAGATCATCAACGGAGACAATTCCGTTATATTTTATATGCTAACTGTGGTAGTTGTACTCACTTTTGACAGCAATGGTGGTACTGGAGGTGGTTTTTCCGATGGTGGAGGTGGCCACACACTCATATTTCCCAGAATCACCCACACTAACACCATTGAAAATCAGGCTTGCTGATCCAGTTTCAGCGTTCCAGCCAAACGAGATGTTTCCACCAGCTTCCAATGGCTTACCATCCTTTAACCTTTTAACATTGAAAACAAAACATGAAGATCGATATGAATATTTATGTCAGAATAGGCACAGCATTTAAAGTGGAGAATAGTATACAAAGATATAGAATACATCATTCTATTGATAAAACAAGGTTATAATGTAACTTTTCCTCAGGTAGATAAGTTTATAATACTTTACTTCTAACATTTTTTGGGGAACTTTGAAAAGAAGTTTTAATTGTTAATTCCAAGGTTTGCTATTCCTGATTTATAAGATATCTAGTGAAGTCTTAAACAATGCTCCAGTGTCGCCCAAATTTTGCTGTTCGGACTATGGGGACAGGGAATGTTGTAGTAAGGTGTGGGACAGACTGATAGACAGGGGATGTTGTAGTAAGGGTGTGGGACATACTGAGTGACAGGGGAATGTTGTTAGTAGGTGTGGGACAGACTGGTGGACAGGGGAATGTTGTAGTAAGGTGTGGGACAGACTGGTGGACAGGGGATTGTTGTAGTAAGGTGTGGGACAGACTGATGGACAGGGGAATGTTGTAGTAAGGTGTGGGACAGACTGTGGACAGGGGAATGTTGTAGTAAGGTGTGGGACAGACTGGTGGATAGGGGAATGTTGTAGTAAGGTGTAGGACAGACTGATGGACAGGGGAATGTTGTAGTAAGGTGTGGGACAGACTGATGGACAGGGGAATGTTGTAGTAAGGTGTGGGACAGACTGATGGACAGGGGGATGTTGTAGTAAGGTGTGGGACAGACTGGTGGACAGGGAATGCTGTAGTAAGGTGTGGGACAGACTGGTGGACAGGGGAATGTTGTAGTAAGGTGTGGGACAGACTGATGGACAGGGGAATGTTGTAGTAAGGTGTTGGGACAGACTGGATGGACAGGGGAATGTTGTAGTAAGGTGTGGGACAGACTGATGGACAGGGGAATGTTGTAGTAAGGTGTGGGACAGACTGATGGACAGGGGAATGTTGTAGTAAGGTGTGGGACAGACTGGTGGACAGGGGAATGTTGTAGTAAGGTGTGGGACAGACTGAGTGACAGGGGATGTTGTAGTAAGGTGTGGGACAGACTGATGGACAGGGGAATGTTGTAGTAAGGTGTGGGACAGACTGGTGGACAGGGGAATGTTGTAGTAATGTGTGGGACAGACTGATGGACAGGGGAATGCTGTAGTAAGGTGTAGGCAGACTGATGAACAGGGGAATGTTGTAGTAAGGTGTGGGACAGACTGATGGACAGGGGAATGTTGTAGTAAGGTGTGGGACAGACTGGTGGACAGGGGAATGTTGTAGTAAGGTGTGGGACAGACTGGATGGACAGGGGAATGTTGTAGTAAGGTGTGGGACAGACTGAATGGACAGGGGAATGTTAGTAGAAGAGGTTGTGGGACTAGACTGATGGACAGGGGATATGCTTGTAGTAAAGGTGTAGGACAGACTGATGGACAGGGGAATGTTGTAGTAAGGTGTGGGACAGACTGATGGACAGGGGAATGTTTGTAGTAAGGTGTGGGACAGACTGATGGACAGGGGAATGTTGTAGTAAGGTGTGGGACAGACTGGATGGACAGGGGAATGTTGTAGTAAGGTGTGGGACAGACTGATGGACAGGGGAATGTTGTAGTAAGGTGTGGGACAGACTGATGGACAGGGGAATGTTGTAGTAAGGTGTGGGACAGACTGATGGACAGGGGAATGTTGTAGTAAGGTGTGGGACAGACTGGTGGACAGGGGAATGTGTAGTAAGGTGTGGGACAGACTGATGGACAGGGGAATGTTGTAGTAAGGTGTGGGACAGACTGATGGACAGGGGAATGTTGTAGTAAGGTGTGGGACAGACTGATGGACAGGGGAATGTTGTAGTAAGGTGTGGGACAGACTGATGGACAGGGGAATGTTGTAGTAAGGTGTGGGACAGACTGATGGAACAGGGGAATGTTGTAGTAAGGTGTGGGACAGACTGATGGACAGGGGAATGTTGTAGTAAGGTGTGGGACAGACTGATGGACAGGGGAATGTTGTAGTAAGGTGTGGGACAGACTTGTGGACAGGGGAATGTTGTAGTAAGGTGTGGGACAGACTGATGGACAGGGGAATGTTGTAGTAAGGTGTGGGACAGACTGATGGACAGGGGAATGTTGTAGTAAGGTGTGGGACAGACTGGTGGACAGGGGGAATGTTGTAGTAAGGTGTGGGACAGACTGATGGACAGGGGAATGTTGTAGTAAGGTGTGGGACAGACTGGTGGACAGGGGAATGTTGTAGTAAGGTGTGGGACAGACTGGTGGACAGGGGAATGTTGTAGTAAGGTGTGGGACAGACTGGTGGACAGGGGAATGTTGTAGTAAGGTGTGGGACAGACTGATGGACAGGGGAATGTTGTAGTAAGGTGTGGGCAGACTGATGGACAGGGGAATGTTGTAGTAAGGTGTGGGACAGACTGGTGGACAGGGGAATGTTGTAGTAAGGTGTGGGACAGACTGATGGACAGGGGAATGTTGTAGTAAGGTGTGGGACAGACTGGTGGACAGGGGAATGTTGTAGTAAGGTGTGGGACAGACTGGTGGACATGGAGAATGTTGTAGTAAGGTGTGGGACAGACTGATGGACAGGGGAATGTTGTAGTAAGGTGTGGGACAGACTGATGGACAGGGGAATGTTGTAGTAAGGTGTGGGACAGACAGGTGGACAGGGGAATGTTGTAGTAAGGTGTGGGACAGACTGGTGGACAGGGGAATGTTGTAGTAAGGTGTGGGACAGACTGATGGACAGGGGAATGTTGTAGTAAGGTGTGGGACAGACTGGTGGATAGGGGAATGTTGTAGTAAGGTGTGGGACAGACTGATGGATAGGGGAATGTTGTAGTAAGGTGTGGGACAGACTGGTGGACAGGGGAATGTTGTAGTAAGGTGTGGGACAGACTGGTGGACAGGGGAATGTTGTAGTAAGGTGTGGGACAGACTGGTGGATAGGGGAATGTTGTAGTAAGGTGTGGGACAGACTGGTGGACAGAGGAATGTTGTAGTAAGGTGTGGGACAGACTGATGGACAGGGGAATGTTGTAGTAAGGTGTGGGACGGACTGATGGACAGGGGAATGTTGTAGTAAGGTGTGGGACAGACTGGTGGACAGGGGAATGTTGTAGTAAGGTGTGGGACAGACTGATGGACAGGGGAATGTTGTAGTAAGATGTGGGACAGACTGATGGACAGGGGAATGTTGTAGTAAGGTGTGGGACAGACTGATGGACAGGGGAATGTTGTAGTAACGTGTGGGACAGACTGATGGTACAGTTATGTAAACTGTTACCATGACACCTCCGGTACAGGGTTCCCGTCAACCTTGAATGTTAGTGTGATGGTCTCCTTGGTCTCGGTCAAGTTGTACTCTTTGTCTAACGGCTGGACAACGGCCGGCTTCTTCTCTGGTTCTACAAGGGAGTAATGGATGTTTACAATTTCAACTACAACGATCCAGGTTTTGATCTATGTACGAGTGTTCATCTTCTGATCATGGACTTTGTCTATAGACATCTTCATGATGTTTTACCTTGATGCAAACATTTTTACCGGGAAAATCTCTGTAAATGGTAAAATCCTAAAAGGTACATATGGCAGCATTCTGTTATTGATAATCTAACATCAAAATTCAAAATCACACTTAAAGATACTTAATGACTTAAAGAAGTAATTAACAAGTTCTTCTACTAAAAACAAGATAAACTAGAAACCATCAATTAGAATAATACCAACAGTTGATATGGCAACAAAAATATACTAACCACTAACTCAAAACGGTCAATGAAGGGACAAACCTTCCATCAAAACAAATTAATTCAATTTTGTGTGTTAATTGTGATTCTGAAAATCAAAAGTGATGTTAATCCTTTTTAATTAATATTCAATAGTTATAATAATATTACAAGTAATCATGTATATATAATGCTTTCTAAAACATGTTTGAAATTATACTTACCTGTTGTTATGAGAAAACTACCAAATTACTGCTTTGTGTGCATGATAAATGTTTCATGTGTCAAATGTATGTCCAGATACATTTCATGAGTATATATTGATAAAACAAATATGGCAGGTAAATATGTGTTTGTATCATGTATGTGTACAAATGTCATTTCTATAAAAGGAAAATGCTACTACAACCATCCAATGTTGTGCGATATGTCGACTCCCCAAAGTACTCACTTTTCACCTTAATAGTAGTAGAGGTACTAGTACTACCAAGAGGTGACGTGGCCACGCACTGGTATTCACCCGTGTCCTGATATGTTGGCTGTTTTAACACCAGGGCGGCGCTACCAGTGGTAGCATTCCACTCAATTGTGATGTCATCACTGGATTTAATTTTCTTCCCACCTTTTGACCTAGTGTTATGGTATAAAGATTTTAATATGACACTAGATCTTGAAAGCGTCATCATCTTTATTTTTAATCATTAGCAAAGCATATATCATCAATTAATAATGATAATCCAAATTTTTGTATAATGAGTTATTGTTATAAAGATTTGAATATATACAAAAATGAATATCAAATTCAATCTTATTTAACAATAGAATAAAACTATTTAAGATACTAAAGTTCCACAAATTAAAAACTGTCCAAACTTCTACAGTATGAAGCACACAGAAAGCAGAAATATGTCAGAAAAAGGGAAAAAATACAAAATAAAACTACCCAGGTGAAGTCTATAAGACTAAGGAAAGTAAATCAAACAAATCTCTCAACTATATCAAACAAAATTTTCACGATTCATCATTACAGCCACAAAGCAAAAGGAAAAATAAATAATTAAAGACAGAATAAAAGAAAACAAAAAGACACTAAACAAAAGAACAGGGAAATAAGTTATCTCCCCTTAACTGAAAAATCAGTTGAAAATCAAAACACTGCAGTACAAGTCAACAATGAAAGCAAATAAGCAACTTAGAAGCAACTTAGGAAAGTGAAAACAATAAAGTTGAATACCCATCTCTGTATAGACACATTTTAATTTTGGTGTAAAGGAGACGAAGAAGCAGAAGACCTAAGTGTAGCAACTAAAAGCAGACAAGCTAAGGTTTAGAGGGTCACAAAGTACACATGTATCCTACCAGGACACCTCAGGGCTCGGTTTTCCCGTCACAGTACAAGCAAGACGTAAATTCTTGTCGCCAGCTTTACATGTATAACTCTTTTCCAGAGGTTTTGTCATGGTAGGTGGTTCTGAAACGAATACCCAAACGACCAATCAAATAGTGCTGTACTCATTAGTCCCCAGAACCATGTCGTACCCATTACTCCCCAGAACCATGTCGTACCCATCAGTCCCCAGAACCATGTTGTACCCATTAGTCCCCAGAACCATGTTGTACCCATCAGTCCCCAGAACCATGTCGTACCCGTCAGTCCCCAGAACCATATCGTACCCATTAGTCCCCAGAACCATGTCATACCCATCAGTCCCCAGAACCATGTCGTACCCATCAGTCCCCAGAACCATGTCGTACCCATCAGTCCCCAGAACCATGTCGTACCCATCAGTCCCCAGAACCATGTCGTACCCGTCAGTCCCCAGAACCATGTCGTACCCATCAGTCCCCAGAACCATGTCGTACCCGTCAGTCCCCAGAACCGCTGGCGATTGTTTATGTCCTTTTCGTTGCGTCCAGATGTCGGAATGCTTTCGTGGTTTACACAAACTTGAAATAATATTACACAGAGGTCAAGAGAGTCCAGTCAATCAATTGCATTTTTGGAGGTTTAGATTACATGGTTTAATTTTTTTTTTCAAATTTCATCTTCAAATTAACGTACAATGCTATAGACCATTTGAGGATATTTCCTGGAGCTGTCTTAAAATATCAAGGGAACACTAGATGTTTTATTTCCCTAAACGTGTAATTTGTTTCTCATTGTGATTCAATGTGATTTAGGATGTGTCTAGTATTGTTTACATTTGTTATTTGTATAGTACTGTTGTACATGTACAACATTCCGATAAACATCCTGTTACTGAACTGAATTAATTACATAACTTACTATTGACATTAAGTGTGGTTTGGGTGTTTGTGGTACCAACAGATGACGTGGCCACACACTGGTAGTCACCAGAATCCTCACATGTTGGCTGTTTGAACACCAGGGCGGCGCTACCAGTTTCTGTATCCCATTCCACCGATAACTTATCACCAGGAGTAATCTCCTTTCCATTTTTTAACCTTGTAGAAGTAAAATCCACCGTCATAACTCACATTTACAAAAGTTCAAAATATTATGATGGTATTTATGTTGAATCATTTCTGCTTTTTACTCAATGACAAGTCTATTATATATTACTGATGACCAAAACTCTAAAAAATGTGCTTATCACTCATAAGAACATTAATGATCCTTCCATTGAATATGATTTCTGATGAGAATGAAATTCATCGAAAAGTTAAAATCATTTTTCTTGATGCAATTCTTACTCGTAAAAGAAAATTCCATTTTTGAACAATATCATGCTCCATCTAACTGCTGGTGTTACATGTACTAATCTCTACGTAGACACGAATGATGGCTGGTGGACCCTGCCAGTCAACATTATAGATTACATGTACATCAGCCAGTCATACACAAACAGACAACACTAGAACTTGTTCTATAGACACAGACATTTACAGAGAGACAAACTGTTTTAGTTGATACAGCAACCAAATACAAGCATATAATATCCCAGAAACAACATATCTGACAATAAGCTACGGAAAGCAGGCATTATTTGATAAAAATCAGTAACATTTCCCAGAAACATGTACCAGTACAGGACAAACAGCCATAAAACAGTCTTTGACATATAGCAAATGTTGACAAAGTACATCAATCTCTATGAGTCAGGTATACATTGACAAAACTCATATATAGGCATAATTTGACATATAGCAACATTTTCTATGTGCAAGAAGTAGGCATAAACAGAACCAACATCCAGATATATAGGTACCAGTTGCAGGCATAAATTGGCACCCTATATAACACATCTATATACCCACTACAAGAGTCATGCATAATTTGACAGACTACAGTACATCTAGGCATAAATCATCAAAGTATACAAGAAGCAGGCATAATTTGATTGATTACATCTAGGCATAAACTGACAGACTGCAAAAATCTCTATATAAGAATCTGGCATAATTAATATGATACCAGGTAATGTCAATGTTATATATGACATCACCCAGTCACCATACACAGACAACACAGATTGTGTAATCACTGTTAAAGACACAGAGAGGCAAACAGCTCTTTTAGTGACCAAATACAAGCATAATATATTTAGCAACATCTCCCAAAAACAATACATTTACAAGCCACCAAATTAAAGCAGGTATCAACAAAACAAATCCCAGTACAAAACAAAAAGTTACCAGAAACATTAATACTTTGGAATGTCTATCTAAAGGAGTCTGGCATAATTGAAAAAACTGATGTTGTGGCATACTTTGGCAGACTACATGAACCAGAACAACCCATCCCTGAACAAGAAGCAGGCATGAATTGATAGACTACAATTACACATGCGTATGCATAACCAACAAGAGAAAGTCAGCATCATGCACCCATTACAAAACCAATGATTCAGTACAATATTCAACAACGTCCATCATACCAGCATATTTCAGGGCGAGGCCTTCCATCAATCTTACATACAATGCGGACACTTTCAGTCCCCTCTACAGTATCGTAAGACTTTTCTAACGCTTCAATTATAGTGGGAAGCTCTGAAAGGAAACCGTATATTTTGTACATTGAAATAATACAATAGTATCAGAGGTTTATCTTAATACAGTCTCTACCCAAGTACGGTCCATTGTAGAAGGACATTTCAGAAAAAACTGAAAACATATTGTTACAGCATAATTTTGTTCTAGAAATTTTAGATAAATTCTGATTTAAAAAGGACTGTATTCTTCATGTCAAGATTTTTTTCCCTACATCTTGAGCAGTTTTTGGTGCATGTGTTTACACATTTGGTAATGTTTGACTGTTGTACATTTATATATACTCACTTTTGACAGTAAGTTTTGTGTGAGAATTTGTCATATATCTAAGTACTCACTTTTGACAGTAAGTGTAGTATGAGAGTTTGTGGTACCCACAGGTGACGTGGCCACACACTGGTAGTCACCAGAATCCTCACACATTGGCTGTTTGAACACTAGGGCGGCGCTACCAGTCTCAGGATCCCACTCCATTGCAACATTTTCACCAGGGACAATCTTTTTACCATCTTTCAGCCTAACATTAGATTGTATATATATAATGAAGACTGGTTCTTACAAAAATACTGCTTAATGACAGTACATAGAAATTTCTCTCAGATTTGTGTTTTTCCACATAATTTAAGAAGATACACAATTGAAATGAAGGAATGCAAAAATTGAAAACTAATTCTATACAACATTAATTTTACTGTAGATAAATATATATTGATTATGTACACTTTTGAAAAAACACTAAAATCTAAGACTACAGACACCAAGACATTACACAATTGTACCACATCGATCACTATGACTAGACACCAACATGCCACACAGAATCGTACCATGTGATCTCCGGAGCTGGAGTCCCGTCCAGTTTACACACAAGACGGACATTTTGGTCTCCTTCTACAGGCTCATACGCCTTATCGAGTGGTTTAACTACCGTAGGTACTTCTGTAATACAGCACAAAAATAGAGGTCATTACAAGATTTTGTTGTAGATGTGTTGACACTTTTGGCTATTTGAATTGTGTAATACTTTTGAATAAGTAAATATTTAGCCAGATCATCTATGAGCAAGAAGTATATTTGAAGGTAATTATTGTGCTAAATTTTGTGGTATATTTGAGTACTCACTTTTGACAGAAAGTGTAGTATGAGAGTTTGTGGTACCAAGAGGTGACTTGGCCACACACTGGTAGTCACCAGAATCCTCACACATTGGCTGTTTGAACACTAGGGTGGCGCTACCAGTCTCAGGGTCCCACTCCATAGTAACATTTTCACCAGGGACAATCTTTTTACCATCTTTAAGCCTAACATTAGATTGTATATATATACTGTATATATAATGAAGACTGGTTCTTACAAAAATATTGCTTTATGACAGTACAAAGAAATTCTCTGAGATTTGTGTTTTTCCACAAAATTTAAGAAGATACACAATTGAAATTGAGGAATGCAAAAATTGAAAACTAATTCTATACAACATTAATTTTTCTGTAGAAAAATATATTGATTACGTATACTTTCGAAAAAAACACTAAAATGTAAGACTAGAGACACCAAGACATTACACAATTGTACTACATCAATCACTATGACTATATAGACACCAACATGCCACACAGAATCGTACCATGTGATCTCCGGAGCTGGAGTTCCGTCCAGTTTACACACAAGACGGACATTTTGGTCTCCTTCTACAGGCTCATATGCCTTATCGAGTGGTTTAACCACCATAGGTACTTCTGTAATACAGCACAGAGACAGAGGTCATTATAGGATTTTTTTGTAGATGTGTTGACACTTTCCACAATTTGTATTATCTAAAAGCTTTTGGAACATGAGAATATCTACCTAGCTCATGTATGAGCAAGAAGTATATTTGAAGGTATAAGTATTGTGCTAAATTTTGTGGTATATTTGAGTACTCACTTTTGACAGTAAGTGTCGTATGAGAGTTTGTGGTACCAAGAGGTGACTTGGCCACACACTGGTAGTCACCAGAATCCTCACACTTTGGCTGTTTGAACACTAGGGCGGCGCTACCAGTCTCAGGGTCCCACTCCATAGCAACATTTTCACCAGGGACAATCTTTTTACCATCTTTCAGCCTAACATTAGATTGTATATATATATAATGAAGACTGGTACTTAAAATAATAGCCCCGGTAAATCACAGTTCATATAAATTTCTTTTAGATTTGTATTTTTCCATATAATTCAAGAAGATACAAAATTGAAATGGAAAAACACAAAAATTGGAAACAAATTCCATTCAACATAAACCTTTCAGTATGTCAAGACATTGATCAGGTACACTATTTAAAGAAACAAACAAAAATGTAAGACTACAGACACCAAGACATTACACAATTGTACTACATCTAACGCTAACTGACACCAACATGCCACACAGAATCGTACCATGTGATCTCCGGAGCTGGAATTCCGTCCAATTTACACACAAGACGGACATTTTGGTCTCCTTCTACAGGCTCATATGCCTTATTGAGTGGTTTAACCACCGTAGGTACTTCTGTAATACAGCACAGAGACAGTGGTGAATTTGTATCGAATCTTGTAATACAGCACAGAGACAGTGGTGAATTTGTATCGAATCTTGTAATACAGCACAGAGACAGAGGTCATTATAGGATTTTTTTTGTAGATGTGTTGACACTTTTGACAATTTGTATTATCTAAAAGCTTTTGGAACATGTGAATATCTAGCTAGCTCATGTATGAGAAAGAAGTATATTTGAAGGTATAAGTATTGTGCTAAATTTTGTGGTATACTTGAGTACTCACTTTTGACAGTTAATACTATGTGAGAGTTTGTGGTATATCTAAGTACTCACTTTTGACAGTAAGTGTGGTATGAGAGTTTGTGGTACCAAGAGGTGACTTGGCCACACACTGGTAGTCACCAGAATCCTCACACATTGGCTGTTTGAACACTAGGGCGGCGCTACCAGTCTCAGGGTCCCACTCCATAGCAACATTTTCACCAGGGACAACCTTTTTACCATCTTTCAGCCTAACATTAGATTGTATATATATATAATGAAGACTGGTTTTTACAAAAATACTGCTTTATGACAGTACATAGAAATTTCTCTTAGATTTGTATTTTTTCACATAATTTAAGAAGATACACAATTGAAATACAGGAATGCAAAAATTGAAAACTAATTCTATACACCATTGATTTTTCTGTAGATAAATATATTGATTACGTACACTTTCGAAAAAACCACTAAAATATAAGACTAGAGACACCAAGACATTACACAATTGAACCACATCGATCGCTATGACAAGACACCAACATGCCACACAGAATCGTACCATGTGATCTCCGGAGCTGGAGTTCCGTCCAGTTTACACACAAGACGGACATTTTGGTCTCCTTCTACAGGCTCATACGCCTTATCGAGTGGTTTAACCACCGTAGGTACTTCTGTAATACAGCACAGAGACAGTGGTGAATTTGTATCGAATCTTGTAATACAGCACAGAGACAGTGGTGAATTTGTATCGAATCTAGCTGTAACGTCTAAGACATGTACAGATCATGGATTAATGATACCAGGAATTGCATTGTTACAAGATTTCTTATTCTTGGAAAATGCTTACTGCATAGAATGGTATATGACAAATAATATGCCTACAAATTTCCAAAGTTAAATTAATATGCATAACAATATATATTTGCATGTGTTTATTGACACTTTTGACAATTTGGAATATTTGAGTATCATAATTTGAACAAAATCTAGCTAGCTCATGTATGAGCGGTAGTATGTATCGATACAGAATTATGAACGTATGTATTGTTAGAGAGATCGTGGTATACATTTTAGTTCTCACTTTAGATACTAAGTTTTGTGTGAGAATTTGTGGTACATCTGAATATGTCCTCACTTTTGACAGTTAATTCTATGTGAGAGTTTAATTGTGGTATATTCGATTACTCACTTTTGACAGTAAGTGTTGTGTGGGAGTTCATGGTATATTCAAGTACCCACTTTTGACAGTAAGTGTTAAATGAGAAGTTGTGGAATATTTGAGTACTCACTTTTGACAGAAAGTGTGGTGTGAGAGTTTGTAGTACCGAGAGGTGACTTGGCAACACACTGGTAGTCACCAGAATCCTCACATGTTGGCTGTTTGAACACTAGGGCGGCGCTACCAGTCTCAGGGTCCCATTCCATAGCAACATTTTCACCAGGGACAATCTTTTTACCATCTTTTAGCCTAACATTAGATTTATACACATCTTGAAAGCAGTCAATTATGATTATAGGAAGAAAATCACAGTACAGAGATGTTTTCCTTAGAATTAAAATGTTCACATGTTGAGGCGTTCACTTATCATATAAATCAACAAAGTAGCTTTAAACAAATTCTATTCACTATTAATGTTTCTGTAGATAAAGACATTGTTTAGGTTCACTATTGAAAGAAACAAATTAAAATCCAAGACTACAGACACAACACATTACACAAGTGTACCACATCGATCACTATGACTAGACACCAACATGCCACTCAGAATCGTACCATGTGATCTCCGGAGCTGGAGTTCCGTCCAGTTTACACACAAGACGGACATTTTGGTCTCGTTCTACAGGCTCATATGCCTTATTGAGTGGTTTAACCACCGTAGGTACTTCTGTAATACAGCACAGAGACAGTGGTGAATTTGTATTTAATGTAACTAGTTCTTGCTACATACTATATAAAATTCTCAGATTTAATTGATATACATTATAAGATTAAGTTGCATATGTTAACACTTTTTAAACAAATCGGTTTAGTAGTATAATTAAAGTGCACTTCTCAATTTCAACAGTGTCATTTAAGTGTGGGTGAGAGTTTGCATATATTTATGTACTCACTTTTAACAGCAAGTGCCATTTGAAAGTTTGTGGCAATTCAAGTACTCACACAACACTGAGAATTTTTAATAGTAAGTGCTGTGTGAGAGTTTGTGGTATATTTTGAGTACTCACTTTTGACAGTAAGTGTGGTATGAGAGTTTGTGGTACCAAGAGGTGACTTGGCCACACACTGGTAGTCACCAGAATCTTCACATGTTGGTCGTTTAAACACCAGGGCGGCGCTACCTGTCTCAGGGTCCCACTCCATTATTATATTCCCATCAGCAGTAACCTCCTTTCCATCTTTTAGCCTATCATCATTCATTTGAGAATAATCAGTTTTAAAATTTACCAAATCTTCTTCTGACAGATTTATTTCATTGATTATACAGATGTATTTATGTTAATTCATAAATAATTGATATACAAATTTGATTAAATTGAAGACACTTCACTTTTTGTAAGTCTCTTGTTTTTAAATTTGTAATGATATCATATTTAATATAAATCAGCTAATTACAATATCTATAAGTAGAAAGAACATTTTCTATATATGAACATTGATTAATGAAGCTCAATAGAAACACAGTGGAACAACTCGGGGGGGGGAAAACAAGTATCAAGCTTTGGTATATGACATTAGAGACAAACTCTTACAGTAGCACACTGACACAGACTTTACAAGTCTGATACAGAAACGTACAACAAGGCCTGTCAGCTTATTCTGTTTACAACATGAAGATTAGGTGAAAGTCGTGTTGACCAACATATAAACAGAAATGTTTGTACCAGAACTATGTAACCGACGTATTCTACACCACCAGTACATCATACACACACAATGTAGATAATTAGTATGGACAAACCACATAGTTATCAACTGATGGTCAGACAAGTCTATTCTAGGTGTGTTTTACTACAGACACACACAACACTAGACACACAACACTAGACTAACAGGCATCGTACCATGTGACGGTGGGACTGGGGTTGCCCTCCACCTGACATGTAAGACGGACACTGTCGCCTCCTTCCTGACAATCGTAGACCTTGTCTAACTGTTCTACAACCGACGGAACTTTTTCTGGTTCTGTAATGTGCATGAACATCTCTTAGTATATATATAATGAAAGAGAAAAAAAAAACAATAAAACTTCAAGACTTTCCACAAGGCCTTTCTGCCTTGAAGCCTATAAGATCACAGGGGCTTGGCACGATTTTCCAAATGACAGTCTATATATATATGTATATAGTATCATATACATATATATATGGACTATCATTTGGAAAATCGTGCCAAGCCCCTGTGTATAAGATAGAAAAGCCTAGCAGAAAAGCGTTGGAAGTTTTATTGTTTTTTTTATTTTTCCTTCATAAGGAATTAATTTTGTACATTATCTACATATAATGACATATATATATTTAGCAAAAGGCAATGATACACCAAAATATATTGTGTAATGCTTGACTATATCATTTACTGTTAATGTTTTATTTCAGTTGTGTTATCAACTCATGGATGTTTTGAAAAAAATTTCAACAGTCAGGATGACCAGTATTGATTGAACATAAACCTTTTATGAAGAAAATCATCAGCAGATCTAATTATTGATCAAGATGGGATGTATTTATTCCACTGCAGTCCTTATAATCAAGGTGGACGATGACATTGCTTGATTTTACCTTTTTGATTTTTGTCTTTAATACAAATTTTTAAAGTGTAATGTGAGAGTTTGTGAGTTATATAAATACAGACTTTGTGAGAGTTTGTGAGTTATATGAATACCAACTTTGTGAGAGTTTTTGGAATATTTTATTACTCACTTTTGACAGTAAGTGTGGTATGAGAGTTTGTGGTACCCACAGGTGAAGTGGCCACACACTGGTAGTCACCAGAGTCCTCACACATTGGCTGTTTGAACACTAGGGCGGCGCTACCAGTCTCAGGGTTCCACTCCATAGCAACATTATCACCAAGGACAACCTCTTTCTCATCTTTTTTCCTATATTTATATCACAGTTTATTATCAAATACACTAGGAATTAAATTATCAATGGAATATTTTTCAATATTTCTGATCACTATAGCATCAAGTATCTAACACATCTGATACCTGTTACAAATTTCACTGATAGCAAGCATAATTCTACTTTTAAGATTTTCATTCCAATTAATTTTAAATTTGGTTACATTGAATAATTTTCTACAGCATTGATAGTTTTAGTTAATCAATGAAGGTGAAAAAATGAAATGACAACCTCCTAATACACAAAATTAACAGTATCTTACTGACGCAATGTCTTACATGTAATATTATCAAAGTAGTGAGAGTACTGAGTTTTGTAATTTCACACAGAAGCATTCAGATATGATTAATTTTATGACTATCAATTAATTTCATACAAGTCAAAATCCATTAGGCTAATCTAGTAAAGTCTTTTAATTTCTAATCATTTCTATATTCATCTCAGTTTGTTACCCTCTCTTAATGTTAATTAAAATATTCTTTCTAGATACTCCCTCTTTGTTATCATACAGTGATTATGAACTGTTGATTGTGTCATGCAGTAGTTATACTGAGTTTGACAAGAAAGTATAGACTGGCTATGCTACTGAACGAAAGATAATATTTTGCAACAATGCTTTTACAGAAATCATAGGGCTATGATAGACAATGATAGACATCAAATTAGTAACTAAACTACACCAGAAATCATAGATTGTCTTAACTATGATGGTCAGTATAAAGTGACAGATGACGATACAACAATTAGCTTATGTAGATTACAGTGTGATACAGAAAGCTACTACATAAGACAGACGCCATTAAATTGACTAAAGTACGACAGAAATTTAGTTTTTCTACTGTACAACAGATAATCTTTAGTGATTATGCTATGATAAAAACCATAAACAGACATTATATAGTGACTAAGCTACGACAGACAGTTTACAACGACTTTGTTACGACAGACAGTTCATAGCAAATATGCTATGACAGATAGTATATAGCGACTATGCCATAATAAAAACCATACACCCACAATGTTACAACAGACAGTATACAGCAACTACGCTATGACAGTATATAATGATTTGTTACGACTGACAGTTTATAGCAACCACGCTATGACAAACAGAACATAGTGACTTCGCTACGACAGACAACAGATATCGTACCAGGTCACATGAGGACTTGGGTAACCATCCACTTGACATTTTAGCCGCAGAGACTCTCCACCTTCTACAGTGGTGTATGTCTTTTCTAGAGGCCTCTGAATAGTTGGTATAACATCTGGTTCTGGAAGGCAAGAAATTACTACAGAAAAATGATTCTGTGCCAATCAAATTTGGAATGAGAATCATCAATTTTGTGTGAATATCATTAGGAATCATATTGTAAACACAGCAAATGAAAACTGTTCATGAGCTTTTCAAAGTGTCTGTTTCCTTTGTAGAGCAACAAGTGCAAAAGTAATTCCTCTCCCAGTTGTATGGTATATTCCCCGATAGTTCTGATGCTTATATGCAATCTCCATATAACTGCGAACAGTCAGCACATCAAAATGCACCCCATATATGCTGGTCAATGTAATGGGAATGTTTTTGTAACATATAGGGACTGTTTAAAATTAAGTTGAGTTACATTTTGTATGTTTCAAGGAGATTTGAGAGTTTGAACTTGACACAAAGCTCTCTGTTGTTGACATCCATAGGGAAAATAAATGTGTGTCCCTTACAAAGATAAACTGTTGTGCCTCAAGTCTGTCGATGAATCCCTTGGGCATCTTCCACAAGATTTTACACACATCTGAAATAAATACTGTATGTTTCCAAACTTCCGCCATATTCAATGGCAACCACTTGCTCTGGCAAGCAACCTTTGTAACAGCATAAAGATGATCCTATACAGGTATGCTTCCTGAGGGCTATTCCAGTAAAATATTTACTCTACAGAAGGACTCCTGGTTTATAAAACAGTGACCACCAAGACAATTTTTGTTCAAATGGTACCATATAAGAAGGAACATTTCCGGTTTTTTTCTGAAGTCCCCATTGAGATATTTTACTGAAATAGCCCTGAGTATGACCTTGAACAAGATAGATTTCTACTCACTTTTGATGGTCAGTGTGGTTGGAGATTTTGTTGTACCAGCAGAAGATTTTGCTACACATTCGTAATTTCCAGAATCGCTAGATTTCGGATGCTTAAATACTAAAGAAGCTGTACAGGTGGCAGCGTCCCATTCCATTTTAACGTTGTCACTGGCTGACAGTTTCTTACCGTCTTTTGTCCTGAAACAAAACAAAAACATACCAATGACTTAGATAGCTGCTTGATTTTGTTGAAACAGAAAAACGATTTCTTTTTTTATGATTCATGAAAAATTTAATATAAAATAGTAATATAGTATCCTACATATTACTTACCAATGAAAAAGACTTCTGTCTTAAACCATACATGACGAAAATTAATTGCACAAATGACATACATCATTAGAAACAACAACTTAAATATCACAACTTTTGACTAAAGTATGAAGCAATCACATACCAGGAGATTTTAGGAACTGGGTTTCCATCCAATTTGCATTTAAGACAGACATTTTCATCAGACTCCAAAGCATTGTATTCTTTATTCAGTGGCTCCACAACTGAGGGGGCTCTTTCTGGCTCTGAAAAAAAAATATTCATGGATTGTGAATATGTCCCCTTAAACACTAACATAAGTTAGATAATCTGTCACCTAAAACTGACAACATGGAGGGACATTTCCTCCTACAACAACATGTGTATATCGAACCAATCAGTCTAGTAAATCTCCACATATGCATATTTGGATGACTAGATCGATGGATAAGTCTCCATTGTAAAGTTATGGAATTAAAACTGATTTTTTAAAATTGTAACTGCATCAGCATTTTATATTTCTTCTTCTTTTCCTAAACATTTTGGGCTTTCTGACCGTGATCTGGGATATACATTGTACTAACCTTTAACTGTCATTGTTGTAGCAGATTTGGTTGTCCCAACTGAAGACTTGGCCACACACTCGTATTTGCCTGTGTTTGACACACTGACTCCTTTAAAGACAAGTGCTGCTACTCCTGTTTTGGCATTCCACTCAAATGTCATTTGTTCTGAAGCTCCTAATGCCTTCCCATCTTTGGTCCTAAAAACAGAAAAGTTAGGTGATGGTCAGAGCAATAAATACACAGACTTCTTATACCCTGGGGGAACTTTGGTATCAAAATTTAAAAAAGGGGCCATAACTCTGTATATAAAGGGACATTGAGTATTACTTTAGTTTTGAAATATATAATACTGATATTTACAAAATTTAATGAATTACAAAGTTACTGCACATCCTTATCCAGATTTTGACATTTCTTTTGGCCGGTTTTGAGTTTCCTCCAAAGCCTACTGAGGCAGTTTGACTTGGCTATACTACATTTAACTCACAATTGGTTTTTAACACTGCTAATATCTTTTTTACAATCATTTGTAACATTTCATCTTCTCATAATATATGATGAAGTCTGGTGGAAGGTAATTATGGGATGGATGAAAAAGTGCTGATACATAGCCAGGCATCTCCAGGTGGAAATCACACTTCCACTTCTTTATTCAAATAGGCTATAGGCATAGTGTGATTTTCACCTGGGTCTTAGGATGACAGCCAGGAAATAAATCACAAAATCAGGACATGTTCAGTTCCAGACAGACATGTAAAAAGAATTTTAAATATGTTTGACAACTAAATATGAAATACAACAGGGACTACACTGACCATGAGATCTCAGGACATGGATTGCCCTCCATTTTACACTGAAGACGAACAGTCTCTTTGGTCTCTACAAAACTGTATTCTTTTTTCAGAGCGTCCACAACAGTTGGTTTCTTTTCAGGCTCTGCAATAATCAACAAATTGGTTAGAATACTAAAGTATTTTCTCAATGGAAATGTCAACATTTTCAACATGATTGACCCATTTGATGCATTCACTGACCAACAGCGAAAACCATCTTTATCAAAATGAAGTTTTGACATTTTGCTCCTTTATACAAGGGGAAATAATTCTCATAAGTCAGTATCACAGAGTTCAAATAAATGTTAATTGATTTAATCACAAGACTTACTTTTGACAGTAATATTTGCAGAACTTGACACAGAGCCAGCGGTAGATGAAGCTGAACATTCATAACAACCAGAATCTGCTTCAGTCAAACTCTTGAACTTCAGGGTAGCTTTACCAGAGGCTGCATCCCATTCAATGCCATGTTTGCTTCCATTGACCAAGGTCTTCCCGTCCTTTTTCCTGGTACAGCACATTTTACATTTTAACAGTATGTAAAAGAACATTACGACATCCTCAAAGACAAGGCTGACAAAAACTGGCTTAGTGTCTGATCTAAGAATTTGCTGATTCAACAAAGAAGATGGCATTGACCCAAAAACCCTGAAATTTATCATTGTGTGAAGTTTGATCAAATCTCTCAAGGAATGAAGCCCTCCCCCTTGGTCGGGGGACTTACAACCATTTTGAGTTAGTGTAAATGTGTTTACACAATGAACTTATTGCAGGATACATAAAGTATGTTTACCAGTTATAAATTGAGTAGATTCTAGATTCATTTTCTGGGTTAAGTTTCAAACTGTGCCTCAATAACACAACCATGCACCTGCATTATTCTGGTTGTCCCTCGATCTGTCCAGCCAATGTTTTAGAATATAGATATTCTTTTTCTACACAAAATTTGTCAGTACACTCAATGGAAATGATCGTGTCTGTATTATCAGGGCTCCACTGTGAAGAATTATATGAATTATTACCATAAGACATCTGGTGTGGGGTGACCGTCCACTTCACACTGTAGTTTGGCCTTGGTATCCGTGGTAACAAAGGAATATTCCTTATCCAACCCTTTCTTTACTGTAGGGGCTCTCTCTGGCTCTGTAAGTGTTTTCGTTCACTTAAAGCATGAATACCAAATTTCAAAGAATGAGAAATTCTCACAGATCTCACCAAATCACTTTACTTTTATTGACTATGATTTCAAAGCTACCAAATATATCATATTCTCAATAAAAGTTGTGTTAACCTTAAATATTAATATAAATATGATAAGATACATTTGACAATAAAGGTCCAACTAACAGGGTTTCAAACATTGAGTTGCAGTTAATAAACAATATTTTTCACAAAATTTCAAAAAATATCTATTAGGCTACCTGAATACAGAACAAATCATGACTAAGATTATATTAGGATACAAAAATCAACCGTTATATATCTGTAAAGCAAGAGAAATACATAAGCAGTTATATTTAGTTTAAGCAGTGGGTACATTAGCTAGCAGTCAAATAAACACAACACTAGTGTAACCTGGCATCACAGGAACTTGATTTTACATAAAAGCTAATTCTTTATCAGCAGTAGAATAAGATTGTCACCAATTCTCTATATTGATTAGCACCAATAAATCTCATGGTGACGTAAGAAACAATTATACTTCTAATGATCTAAAAAAAATAGTTTAACATCAGTACAAACTGCTTTTTTTTGAGTTATTGTTTTATGCAGACATGATCCACATGGGAAAAATAAATAGAGCTTCCACCTATGAAATAATTTTTGAAATTTTCCAAATCTAGAATTATCATCAAAGGGGCATAACTCTAAAAAATCAACAAAATGAAAATAAATTGCAAATTAATTACCTTAAATACCAATTAAAGTACCAAGTTTCATCAGAAATGGTTGGGATCAAAAGTATTAGTAGTACATAAATAATTTTGGACAACCATCTGTTTACAGAAAAACAGATGGGTAGATGGCCGGGACACCATTTTCAGTATACCAGAGTCCATCCCAATCTTTGATCGTTTGATGGACATAACCTTATTAAATGCAACTGATAGGCACACGGAAACCAACAGCAACAGCAGCACAAAAGTTTAATGCTGATAATGGCAAAAAGAAATAAAACTTACTAAGAAAAAAAACCCAGATTGAAGCAAATATAGATTAGCATATAGAGGAAACAAGCTCTGTTATTATGTTCAGAACCTTATTACTGCACTAATGTGTTTGTAGCTAAAGCAGCATCTTATGCTTAACTTACTAACTCCTGCCAAAGAAAGGTTTGCTGCAGCAGCTGAAATATATATATATATATATATAGGTACACCATGAGATTGTGATTACCTACATGAGTTGTGGCTCTATCTTACATCAAACTTACTGTGGCTCAAACATCATGATGAAGAGTATGTAAAGCTGTGGTAATCAACCCAATCATCTTATAAAAAAAAAACTTGGCACATGGTCAAATTGATTATTTAAGGAGTCTGATATTTTAGAACCAAACTTCTAACTGATTCTGACCACATCTAAATATGACTTTCTAAAAACCTGAACCGTCACTATAAAAGAAAACCTTCCAAGTAACCATGACTACATAAAGCATTCAGGTGACCATGATTTTGAAGTTTAAGACTTACTGTCTACAGTAAATGTTGCAGAGCAGGAACATGATCCTGCTGAGGACGAGGCAATACAGGTATATTTCCCAGAATCCTGCACTGTCAGACTCTGAAACCAGAGAGTGGATATACCAGAATCGGCATTCCACTCAACGGTCAGATTTTCACTGGGGCTTAGCTTTTTATTATCCTTGACCCTGTCAGAAACCAAACAGTCATTTTTATTGATATTTATATTTATTAATTAACCATTTTAAAAGAAGTACAGTCTTCAAAATAAGGATCTTGATAAACTTAAACGTTTAGCCTTATTTTCCATGAATCAATGATGAATAAATTTTATTCGTTATCTCTCACAAATTCGAGATTATTTTGTACTCCTCAGATACAAGCTCTGAAATGTTCAATAATAAAATATTTAAAGGAAAAAATTAGTTGAACTCAGACAATTTTTGAGATATGCATAACTACTTAAACGGTTTTGTAAAAATACTAAATTTTATGTTAGAGTATGCAGTATGAAATTTGGTTTGACCATGACCTTGGGCAGGAATTAATCTTACCATGACACTTCGGGCAAAGGTTTGCCCTCCACTTGGCACTGGATTTTGATGTTAGTATCCGTGTCCAAGCAGCGATACTCTTTTTCAAGTTTCGTAACAAAGTCGGGACTCACATAGGCAGGCTCTAGAATTGGACACAAAGGGGCCATGACTTATCTGTCTACCTGAGGGATACCATAGCATCATGATACATGTACCTACCCTATCTAATCCTTCAAACAATTATAACAAATATTGACCTATTATTTACTTGTTTTTCGTGGGTTTTTTTATGATAACATTGATTCTGTATTTTCAAGTTTGCATGGGCTCCCGTTGCTGAATTTTTTAACAAAATTGAAATAAAGAAACATAATTTGGTTGGTTTTGCAGTACTTTTTTTTTTTCAGACAAACACACATGTTTCAATAGATTTCCAAATATTTTAAGAAAATAGATTAACAGTCAAGAATAAATGTAATTTGTTCTATTAGTAAAAACGCAAATTAAAACACAACTGTGCATACAGATATAGAAAACCACACAATATGTTTAATTCTTCATTACAAACGCCAAGAAATTCTCGAACAAAAGACAAGAATGTTTGAAGAGAAGAAACTGAAAGGATTTCTGAATAATATCATAAAAATTGAGAAGAGTAGAGTAGAATCCCATTCAATGAAGATACATGTACAAAAGAACAGGATATGAAACACAATCATTGTTATATATATATATATATATATATGTAAGTACAGAAAAGTTTCAAAAAGAAGTACAAATACTTCACCAAAGGTTGAACCACAAAGGGGGGAGGATTACTGTGCCATATAAAACTGACGAGAAAAAAGGAAACCAATGTATACAGGATTTGGTAACTAGTTACCGATGTGTGGTACCTATAGTGAGTGGATCACAGCAAAGTATGTGAAGTCATGCCCCTACGAAACAGGAAATCAGCCCCTACGAAACAGGAAATCAACCCCTACGAAACAGGAAATCAGCCCCTACGAAACAGGAAATCAACCCCTACGAAACAGGAAATCAACCCCTACGAAACAGGAATTCAGCCCCAACGAAACAGGAAATCAGCCAATACGAAACAGGAAATTAGCCAATATGAAACAGGAATCAGCCTCTACGAAACAGGAAATCAGCCCTTACAAAACAGGAAATCGGCCCCTACGAAACAGGAAATCGGCCCCTACGAAACAGGAAATCGGCCCCAACGAATCAGGAAATCAGCCAATACGAAACAGGAATTCAGCCCCAACGAAACAGGAAATCAGCCAATACGAAACAGGAAATCAGCCCCTACCAAACAGGAAATCGGCCCCTATGAAACAGGAAATCGGCCCCTATGAAACAGGAAATCAGCCCCTATGAAACAGGAAATCAGCCTCTACGAAACAGGAAATCAGCCTCTACGAAACAGGAAATCAGCCCCTACGAAACAGGAAAGCAGCCTCTACGAAACAGGAAAAAGTAAAAAAAAACATTCACCAGCACCAAAGGAGTAGGATAACATTTCTCAACTGCAATGTACAAAGAGATTCACTTTTATAACAAATCAGGAAATAAGTTTACAAAGAAAAACGATTCCCAAAACCACAGGACAAGGATAACCATTTAAAACTACAGCAAAACAGAAAAACACAGATAAAAGATTATTATAGAAAACAAACCAGTAACTAACACCAAGCACCATGATTGTTGGTCACAACTATATGTACAATGTAGATGAAGATTTTTCTGGGTAAAGATTGAAAAGGGATTTGTACCTCATCAAAAAAATCAAACAGTGAAATGTTTGATTAAAAACAGTGAAATAATCTGTCAACATGCATCCTGTCAGAATTAGAGAAAAAATTATGGATATTATCCCATAAATTGTAACTGACAGAACCAGGCTGTCAATCAATCCAGGTTTAAAAAATTAACATATGTATCAGTAATATCACATAATAAAACAAGAAAGGGAAAAACAGCAATAGAAATACATTTTTTTTCCTCGGTTTTTATTAAGGGCGAATATGATAGAATGTAGATCCATTAGTGTGAAGCACCAGTATGACAACTCAACAATCAATAGAATAATCCACACCCATTTTTGAAATAGCAAATTAACAAAATATTTTATTAGTAAATAGTTTAAATGTATATATAATAATAAAAATAAACTTTTGATGCTATGAAACATCAAAGCTGTTTGCAAATCCAGTTTAGTGAGCAAAACGTTTCATCCAAAAATGAAAAATCCAAACGACCGCAAATAAACCAATTATGTTAATGAGAAAAACAGCTGGACCACAGAAGAGTATACAAATAAATATATGTCAATCTATGTCTGAGTAACACAACAAACCACTCGGGGATGGGGTCATAAGTGAGAGCAAATCTAGGGTAGGGAGGGCACGCCCTACCATACCGTGTTTGGTCGGACCGCAGGGCGCTGTGATGCTTGCCAATCCTGTATTCCAGCTCCCGGAGTAAAGGTAGAACTAACGTCCAAATTTACAGCAGTTTAAAGAAAATAGATGTTAGTGGGTAAGAGTGTGAGGATATTTACTATGGAAGTGAAATGAGAGGTGGTAAACAGAATCATCTCATAACTTCATGAACCTGGATTAGTTACACTGGAAAGTCCCTACCAGCAACAATTACCCAGCTTTGAGAAAATAAGTCACCAATAACAAAAGGCATGTTTCCATAAAGAAATCGCCAACAAAATAGGCTTGCTTTTAGACAGAATTCGCTAGCGACAATAGGCCAGCCTTCAGAAAGAATTCACCAACAACAATAGGCAAGCCTTCAGAAAGAAATCGCCAACTACATTAGGCCAGCCTTCAGAAAGAAATTGCCAGCTATATCAGGCAAGCCTTCAGAAAGAAATCGCCAGCTATATCAGGCCAGCCTTCAGAAAGAAATCGCCAACAACAAAAGGCCAGCCTTCAGAAAGAAATCGCCAACTACATCAGGCCAGCCTTCAGAAAGAAATCACCAGCTATATCAGGCCAGCCTTCAGAAAGAAATTGACAGTGACATCAGGCCAGCCTTCAGAAAGAAATCATCAGCATAGGTCAGCTTTGAAAAAATATCTAACTGAAACTTCAAACCATTCTGCAGTGTTATTTCAGCAACAACTGGTGCAGCAATGTAAGTTTAGAAAATGAAATCACTACCACAGTCAAACATAAAACTTCAACCACATGAAAACCAACAAGATTCGTTCCTAGACATCACCGGTCAGAATAACCTTTGACCTCTTGTTTCTTCTGGTGACTAGTGTGTCCAGTTGAAGTTCAGTTTACATATGATTGCTGATACAGGTAGCTTTGAATGTCCTGTTTGTCTGTACAGCAACAAGTACTTCTGCCCTCTATTTCCAATCCAAAAATCATTTTCACCATATGATGTTGTTTAAGTGTAACGTGTTACATACTGTAACCATGACAACCTTGATGTAAAGGTGTGAACGAAATAAGAGGTCCCCCATTAATTGTTAACTGGTATTCTTCTTCTTTGGATTCAAAGGACTTGATACTTGTTATTTTTTTAATTTTGATTTTTTATTCTAATTTTGGATAAAATTATTTTGCTATTCCTGTGCTATTTATAGAACCTAATTATCCATCTTAGCACATAATAAGTATACAGAGTAGGTACACTGCTTTTACAGGTGTCCTCCTGGATAAGACACGAGTAAAAGTCAACCAACCTCTCAATTGACACAGATTTGGTACTCCATGGTCAATAATCTTATTATTTACTTTTGAGTAGAACACCGGTCACTTCTGGACAAAAATGATTATTTTGAAATTTAAATTATTTGAATCACATACCAGTAGATTAATGGTTTTTTTTTTCAAATTTAACTTCATATCGCATAGTAGTTTTAAAAATCTGTCCGTTTTACTCTATCTGTTTAACTGCAACTGTAGTTATCAACAATTAATTATTCTTTTCAAGTCCAGTAATCAGTGCATATGGATGAAAACTAAAAATAAAACTATAACAAACAAAATCAAAATTCTACATCTATATATTTTTTTAAGGTTTATAAATGTTTTGATAATTCACACAACCCATTCTGAAAAGAAACTTTTGTCTATCATGCAGACAAGCTAAACACTCATATATCTGTAACATATCCACATAGGCATCTCAAAGCACAGTGGTAAAGATTGCAAAACCGACACATAACTGATAGCTAGGGCATCCTACAGTTACTACAATACATCTGTGGTAAACACAGCTACCACAGGGGAGATAACTTATAAACAAGGGAGGTAACTTATTCACCGACAAGGGGAAGTAACTTACAACACCCAAAACAGAGGTACAAAAATGTACACCCACAAGGGAGGCAACTTTCACATCTAGAAATATTCACAGCTTGTACGAAGGAATTGTTATTGGCCAAGGTCAGGAGGAGATCGATAGGAATGTTTACAAAGTGGTAAATCATCTGTACAGTGAAAGATGCATTGGCACCAATATGGGTGGAATCTGTATGAAGTAGGAGAATTTGAATTTTTCAAGGATAATTTGACAAATATCTAATTTAACTATAGACAAAGGGACCAATCAGGCGGATGAAACATGGGGCGGGCTACATTATGAACTACCTTTCTCTTCGGGGACACTGGATTCACCTGTGAGAAATACATTATTACAAATTGTCATTTATTAACTTTTCTAGAAGATGAAACAAGGTAAAAGTGATCTTTACATAAATATCATTATAAAAACAGCTAGAAACGTAAACTTGAGTGAATTTTCAAAGCTTGACCAGCTGATATCTATCTAGAGACTGCAGTTTGTTTTATATTGAATTTTAAGTTATGAAACACATTTAAACCGAAGCGGAAGGACAAGCAACATGAACAATGATAAGCGTAACAAAAACAGGCTGTAATACTTACAGGGTTCAGGTTGAGGAGCAGCATCTCTGTGAAATTAAGTTTCATGAAATGTGAAATAGTAAGATATGTGTTGACTGATCTACAGAATATATCGTTATTCTCTAAATTCATCAATTAAACTTATCTGGTAAGGCAAAATACTATAATATACATCCAACTGCTCATTAAGTAAGATATCCTATTAAAGTTCTTTAAACAAGCAGCATGTGTTTCCAATGTATTTTACTTATTTCCTTCATCATAATTGCTTTAGACATCTCAGAAACCGTTATATGACATAATTTTACAAACTCAATACATACACTTCATCTTCCTTTGCTACCTCAGGAGCAGCATCTGCTTTGGTTGCTTCTTCAGCTACAGGTTCAGAAACTGGTGCTGGTTCAGGTGCTGCTGGCTCGGGTGCAGGTTCGGGTACAGGTTCGGGTACAGGTTCGGGTGCAGGCTCTGCAGCTGGAGCAGGTGCAGCCTCTGGTTCAGGTGCAGGTTCCGGTGCAGGTTCTGCAGCTGGAGCAGGTGCAGCCTCTGGTTCAGGTGCAGGTTCCGGTGCAGGTTTGGGTGCAGGTTCTGCAGCTGGAGCAGGTGCAGCCTCAGATTTAGGTGCAGGTTCGGGTACAGGTTCTGCAGCTGGAGCTGGTTCAGGTGCAGGTTCAGGTGCTGCTTCTACAGGTGCAGAGGCTGTCTCAGCAGATGGAGCTGGTTCCTTTACTGTTTCCTTGGAAACAACAGCAGCAGCTTCTGCCACAGCTTCCTCAACAACCTTAGCGGCTGTCCCTTCTGCTGTCTTTTCAACAGCGGATACCTTTTCAGATTCCACAGTTGTCACCGACTCTGTTGTTTCAGTTTTTGAAGATTTTGTCACTTCTTCAGCTTTTTTGGCATATTTAGCAGCTAATTGTTCAGCTTTAGCCTCACGTTCAAGCACAAGGTCAGACTTTTTCTTCTCTTTCAAATCAGATAATAAAGTGATGTCCTGCTGGATCTCTACCTCACAGCTGCTCTCAATGACACTGCCGCTGGGATGACTCAGGCGGACTGTGAATTTGCCTGTATCTCTCTCTGCGTAGGCCCTGGCTATCTCACAGGAGTGGTAGTTCTTCACAGCAATGATCTTCACATGGCCCTTGTTGGTCAATTCCTCTCCATTGCACAGCCATGTCACTGAAAAATCAGGTTTCACAACTCACATCCAACTACCGGTATATACATGTGGTTACATTTGGCTGTACTTTAATAGAATATTTAAGAACAATATTGTGATTTTGTTGATGCAATTTTTAAGGTAATTTTTGTTGTTGTTGAAAATATCATTAAAATTCTCAGGATCATGGATTCATCATATATTATTTAGTGAAGTTACATTTATACTTTCTTCAAAATCAATATTTTGTCCAGGTTTAAATTTGAAATAAATGTTATTCATCATTAGAAATTAATGTCCAAAAAACAGGGTTCTTTCTTTAGCCATTATGATGACCTTGATATGCAGATTAAGATTATATAGTGTTGATGACCTTGATGTGAAGATTAAGATCATATTGTGATTTGCTTTGTTGATGAACGTGATATGCAGATTAAGATTATATTGTGTTGATGACCTTGATATGAAGATTAAGATCATATTATGATTTGCTGTGTTGATGACCTTGATGTGAAGATTAATATTATATTGTGATTTGCTGTGTTGATGACCTTGATATGAAGATCAAGATCATATTGTGATTTGCTATATTTCAACAGATCGAGTCTGAACCTGAAGAAAGATCTGTATGTTTAAAGCACATGGCCCCAGTCACATAAATATTCCTTACACAAACACCTCAACCTATAATGTTTTCCATAGGGAAGTGCTTTTGGATGTAAGGACAAATTTATGTTAAGGAATTTTCCTTTAACTCTACTTTGCTTTCCTCTGTAAGAGAAATATTGATGAAACTGGGGGCAGATTGTAGTGAAGGATGACTTGTCTGACAACAAAATATCACCGACCTGTTGGTTTGGGGAATCCTTCAACCTTGCACTCAAAGAACAACATCTGCCACTCCTTGACCCTCATTGTCTGTGGTAGGGACTTACACAGCCTGGGGGGCTGATACAAGTATATCTCTGGTGTTAAGGGGCACAATGTCACTGTCTCCCGTAAACTCTGACAGACCCAATGGTCCTGTGTCGACAACTTTAGTGTCCTTGTGGCCCCAGCTTCCAAAGGACGGCTGTCCATCACCTGTTCGTATGTATCAAAGAGCAAATTTATCATTTACGCAAATAATTGCATTCATTAGGCAACACAGCATTTTCAGATGATAGAGTTGGATATACAACGAACCAACATAAGAAAGCTAAGATACATTTGTATTGAACTGCATTCAATCCTATTCTCTGAGACATGGTAGGGCATCATGGGGATTGGTTTAGTTTGATTTATTTTGTTTAAAGTCCTATTAACAGCCAGAGCCATTTAAGGACGTGCCAGGTTTTGGAGGTGGAGGAAAGCGGAGTTACCAGAGAAAAACAACTGACCGTGCCCCATGTGGGTTTTGAACTCACAACCCAGAGGTGGAGGGATAATGATTAAGTGTCAGGACACTTTAATCACTCGGCCAATGCCGCTCCGCACCATGGGGAATATGTATGTCTGATCAGATAGGTTGAATAAGACTGTTAGATTGTTCTACCCACCAAACACAATCAATCTGGTTGAGATAAACATACTTTGTTACGATATGTACCAAACCATACACTTTAACTTATCTCTGAATTTCTTCTGCAATAGTGTTTACCGTGTATGATAACCCTGATATTACCAGGAAAGTTGAATTAGACTGTTACATTGCTTTACCTACCAAATCAATGAGTATTGCCAGGCTTTGACAATGCTATTCCCCAAATTACCAGGTATCTTAAAACTGTAAGATGTCCTAGCTAGAGAACAGATGACATTTCCTAATTAACAAGTATTTTAACACTGTAAAATGTACTACAAATGTACATACCAAAAAGATAAGTTTTGATGAGTTCTGACAATGATGTAGCTGATGACTAGGTATTCCAAAACTGTAAGATGTTCTACGTAGAGAACAGATGAGTCTTGATGATATACAGGTAGTCTAATGACTAGGTATTCTAAAACTGTAAGATGTTCTACGTACCAAACACGATGAGTTTTGATGAGTTCTGACAATGACGTATCCTAATGACTAGGTACAGTATTCTAAAACTGTAAGATGTTCTACGTACCAAACACGATGAGTTTAGCGGAGCTCTGACACCTTCCAGCCATGCTGTGAGCCTGACACTTGTACAGACCAATATCTCTGTGCTCACACTCATGGATCTTCAGGATCACAAGACCTTTCTCTCCAAAATGCATTGTCATCTTGTTGGTTTGATGAATCCTCCGCCCATCTTTGTACCTGATAACACACAATTTCATGATATGTTTTTGCTTCAATGCATCAGATAATTAATATTTTCAAAAAGATTAAACTGATTTTGAAGTATTGACAGAAAAACTGAGATTCTATACAAAGGAATACTAACAGTGATCATTCAGCATTAAATGAGAGTGATGATATTAGTAATCCCCAGGTGATGTTTGGTTACGTATGATTTTCTACATAGACGGGGACTATTTTTTATCAAATGAGATTGATGATATTGGTACTCACCAAGTGACGTTTGGTTTGGGGTTGCCCTTGACGATGCAGCTGAAGATGGCAGTACCTCCAAACTCTGTTTGGGTGTGATGGATGTTCTTGGTGAAGTAAGGTCTGCAGTACTCAATGCAGGGGTCCAGGGTGGCTGAAATTTAACCAAAACAGGTAGAGGAATCAATGGTGTTTATGGAAATCAAACTGTTGCCTTATGAAAGGCAATTATTATCTATTTTAAAATGTTTGATAATACAGTGATACCAGCCATCTAGATCAGAGAATAAGTCACACATATAAGTTATGTATGTGGAGTACAGGTCCCACAAGTATTCTGCTTCCGAAACAAATTCAGAATAATTTGTAGACTTTGAAATATAACAGACTTTCCATTTTGTTGAGATTTTGGGTTGAAAGATATACCGTAAAGATATACAGTAAAGATATACAGTAAAGATGTACAGTAAAGATATACAGCAAAGATGTACAGTATAGATATACAGTATAGATATACAGTAAAGATATACAGTATAGATATACAGCATAGATATACAGTAAAGATGTACAGTAAAGATATACAGCAAAGCTATACAACATAGATATACAGTAAAGATATACAGTATAGATATACAGTATAGATATACAGTACAGATATACAGTAAAGATATATAGTATAGATATACAGTAAAGATATACAGTAAAGATATACAGTATAGATATACAGTATAGATATACAGTAAAGATATACAGTAAAGCTATACAGTATAGATATACAGTAAAGATGTACAGTAAAGATGTACAGTAAAGATGTAGAGTATAGATATACAGTAAAGATATACAGTATAGATATACAGTAAAGATATATAGTAAAGATATACAGTACAGATATACAGTAAAGATATACAGTACAGATATACAGTAAAGATATACAGTACAGATATACAGTAAAGATATATAGTATAGATATACAGTATAGATATACAGTAAAGATATACAGTATAGATATACAGTATAGATATACAGTAAAGATATACAGTAAAGATATACAGTAAAGATATACAGTAAAGCTATACAGCATAGATATACAGTAAAGATATACAGTAAATATGTACAGTAAAGATGTACAGTAAAGATGTAGAGTATAGATATACAGTAAAGATATACAGTACAGATATACAGCATAGATATACAGTAAAGATATACAGTATAGATATACAGTAAAGATATATAGTAAAGATATACAGTACAGATATACAGTAAAGATATACAGTACAGATATACAGTATAGATATACAGTAAAGATATACAGTAAAGATGTACAGTAAAGATGTACAGTAAAGATATACAGTACAGATATACAGTATAGATATACAGTAAAGATATACAGTACAGATATACAGTATAGATATACAGTATAGATATACAGTAAAGATATACAGTAAAGATATACAGTAAAGATATACAGTATAGATGTACAGTATAGATGTACAGTAAAGATGTACAGTAAAGATATACAGTATAGATATACAGTAAAGATATACAGTAAAGATATACAGTAAAGATATACAGTAAAGATATACAGTAAAGATATACAGTATAGATATACAGTATAGATATACAGTAAAGATATACAGTAAAGATATACAGTAAAGATATACAGTATAGATATACAGTATAGATATACAGTATAGATATACAGTAAAGATATACAGTAAAGATATACAGTAAAGATATACAGTATAGATATACAGTATAGATATACAGTATAGATATACAGTATAGATATACAGTATAGATATACAGTAAAGATATACAGTAAAGATATACAGTACAGATATACAGTAAAGATATACAGTAAAGATATACAGTATAGATATACAGCATAGATATACAGTAAAGATATACAGTAAAGATATACAGTAAAGATATACAGTACAGATATACAGTATAGATATACAGTAAAGATATATAGTAAAGATATACAGTAAAGATATACAGTAAAGATATACAGTATAGATGTACAGTAAAGATATACAGTAAAGATATACAGTAAAGATGTACAGTAAAGATATACAGTACAGATATACAGTATAGATATACAGTAAAGATATACAGTATAGATATACAGTAAAGATATACAGCAAAGCTATACAGCATAGATATATAGTAAAGATATACAGTATATAGATATACAGATATATACCTTACTGGCTGAATACTCACGCTCGACTTGGAGATAGCAGGTAGAAATGATGTGACCCTGTTCATTGCGCACCTCAACACTGTACTCTCCGGTGTCGTCAAGGGTGGTAAGGGGGATCTCCAGGCTGAAGTGTCCGCCCCTCAACTGTAGTAGCTCGGTATATTAGTTCAATGAATATAGTGATAAGCAAACTAAATGCACAATCCTCTAACATATGATTGTCTTCTGGCTTAAAACTAATTGTCACTGGATCCAAATTCTATATACCATGATATATATCTGGACATAAGCCCATTTATCATAAAATCATATTTTTCGCATTCTCTGATTGGCTTAAATAGTGTCACATGAGCCCAATAAAAAGTTATATTGACTAGTGTCATGCATAGTATGTACCCCCTACCAAAAGGTATCTGGGGGGTACATTTTATGCAGGAGAATAAAAAGTATCCAGGGGATTGGGAAGTTGCAAGATGTCTTTTATATGCATATCAGGTTTCCTTCCTATATTGATCCTTAGTCTTGTAAATGACACCCCCTTATCATATCTTCACAATTTCAGATTTATAAATTTAAAATTAAAGAATTTCCATAGGGGGGGTACTTTTTATGCAATAGGGATACGTTTTGGTAGCTAGGTGTATAAAAAGTATCCGGGTGGATACTTGTTATTCTGCAAAAAAAGTATCCGGGTACTTCCTTTGCAGGAGGTACATATTGTGCATGACACCAGCCGTACAAAAAATGAATTACCTCCCCTTTGTATTGTCCAACAAGGTGAAAAATCTTACCTAATTTTAAGATTTTAAAATCAAAACAGTCACTTTATAATTAAACTATTATAGATTTTTGATTTCAGCCAATACATGGTTTTATAATCTGCAAAAATATCAACCTCGGTCTTATTCCTCAGGCGACATATTACCATGAATCAACCTTATCAAAAGCCTATTATTGTATAATATGTCTATCGCAATCAGATAAAATATTACCAAATGACATTTATTTTTTCTTCAATAAATCCATTTCTTAATTTATTTGAACAAGCTGATTTATTTGCCTCTGAGTTTGTGTTACTGTAGTATAGTATAAGACAATACCATCAATTTTTCCAAAGTGACCTTTATGACAATTCCAGACATGGTGAGATGGATATAAGTTCTGTAGGCCTAACAAGATTTAACTAGATCTGCCTCCATTGGGAGACTAGACATGATGACAAATTGATCTGTAATGTTGTAGATAACCTACCCTGATGTAGATAACCTACCCTGATGTAGATAACCTACCCTGATGTAGATAACCTACCCTGATGTAGATAACCTACCCTGATGTAGTATAACCTACCCTGATGTAGTATAACCTACCCTGATGTAGTATCACCTACCCTGATGTAGATAACCTACCCTGATGTAGTATCTCTCATATATGTTGGCATAGAGTGGAGCATTATCCTTGTACCACTGCACGAAAAATGGAGGGATTCCCGAAACGAAACAGGTCATAAGTGCTGAGGACCCTTCGACTACACACTTGCTCTTGAGGTGCTCCCTGAAGAAGAATGAGCGGCTTTCATCCCACTGTGCACTCAGTTTGAGAATGGCCTCGTTCTGCTGTTTGTACAGCTGTTGAAGGTGGGTCTCGTCACTCTGTTCAAAGGGGAGACAACCATGACTTTATTCTAGGGTACATGTAGTAGTTAATCTGAGGATTTAGAATTTCTAAAGGTTAAGTGTCCATGCTACCATAATACTGTCATAATAATATGAGAGTCCATGTGACTTTAAAACAACCAGACATTACATTACAGACAAGAGTTTATGTTACCTTGAATTGTCATGACCTGAATCTATCAATTTAAAGAGTATATAGCACCTTGAATGAACTTAGAACACAACTTTATTCAACCTTGAGATTACTAACAAGAGTTCAAATACCTTGAGTGCCATCAGCCTTTTGTCAACCACAGAGTCATCTTCAATTGGGTTTTTGCCTGTTGATGTCAAAAACCTCCTCTGGATGTCATAAGGCTCGAACTCTACTTCGTCAAGCTTATTAAGTTGGTCCCATTTCTCAAATGATTCTTTATCTGAAATTTTTCAAACGATAGCTACATGTAGATTTATTTTGAAGAAAATCTTCATTGTGAATGTGAACTATCCAGAGCAAACAAGAGGTTTAAAGTACAATCCTGGAAGCCCTCCATGCCAGTATTCAAAATGTTAAATATCCCAACACTTATCATGCTTTAGGTTTTTTTTCAATCTAGTGTTTGACTCATGTGACCACAAAAAATCATGATTAATTAGTCATACATGTAGTCAGAGATAAAATGACTGATCATTGATTAAATTGGAGTAACCCTACCTGTGACACTAACTTGATCATCAAAATATCATTATAGCATAATAATTGATATATTTGATATCTTACTTTGACCTTTGGTCTAGTGACCTTGGCATTATTCGAGCGACTTTTCATTGTAATGAACAAATACTTACCAGTTAAGAGTTTGACAATTTGACATTGAATTTGACACACGTGATTTTGAACTTTAATCAGCCACCTCCTCATAACAAAATATTTAACAGTAAAATATTTTGACCTTGACCCCTGAACTGGTAAACTTGGTCTGTTGCTAGGCGATTTTTCTCATTCGTACTACCATCACAAAATATCCAGGAGCATAAATTATTTTCCGCATGTGTAAAACATTTTATCTTCCAATAACGGTCACACATGACCTCTTACCTAGAACGGTCACTTTTGACTCCGTGGTAGCGATACCGAGGAAGCTGATAGCCTCACAACGGTAGACGGCGCTATCGAACTTCCGGACGGCATTCTTCACCTCAAGGGTTGAGACCCCGTCGCTGTGAGTCGTTACCGTGTGTCGAATATCGGACTGTATTGGCAGATTATTCTTGAACCTAGAATTTCAATCCAATAAAAATAATTTTTAAATAATGTAAAATTATTATGGAGAATGAAGTCTTTTCGAATGTCTTACTGTACAAACAGGGTCTTTTCGAATGTCATAGTAGCTCTACAAAGTTTTTAAAACACGGGCACCGGCAAGGAACAAAAAATAACAATTGATAAAAAATACCATTTTATTTCAGGTGTAGGGTGTCCTGCAGCTCTGCATTCTAGCTTGAAACTGAATCCCTGCTCAACTTTGATGTTTCTAAGAGTCCTGGCAAAAGTTGGTTCCTCTTCAAACAGCATGGCTAGAAGTTGTTAAACAAAATGATTCGTTTGTAATTATCCGTAATTTGCAAACTGTTTATTTCATTTTTACTTCTGTAAGATGGAAGAATATAAACTAAACAAATCATAGTGAAACATTTAAAATGTCTATATCGGTAATAAGGTTATGTGGCGTTCTCATACTCTTAAGTCGTTAACACAGGGACATGATGATTCTAAATACCCCAACGCGTAGAGTTTATATATCGAAATTGCGAACTTAACATCCCGTTACGTTAACACAGTAATGACGTTTGACTCTATATTTGCCGTCAAAGTGTCACGTAAAGCTGTGGTGACCTTTAAAACGTTAAATTCTTGACGCAAAATTTACTGTAGCTTAGAAATCCGGGAGTACGAAATGGAGAGAAATGAGATTACAACCCACTCAGTCATATATCGGTACATTTCAAAAACCCAGAAAAACAATTACCGTTGAGGTCCCCTCCTTTACTTAGATGGAAGAATTCTGATGATCCGTCCTCTTGTACTCCATTCTGGACGGTTGTTTTTGAGGTAGTCACTGAGGAGGATGAGTAGGAAGAGGAGGAGGTGGAGTTTAAGGTAGTGGTCTTGCTTTTTGCCGCCCTTTTCATGTTTGCCTCTTCTACTGCGGCCTTCGCCTGCTTCTTTAGCTCCTCTACATAGGCCACAGAAATGACATAGTTTTAACGTTATAGAGTTAATATATTCAACCTGATGATATAGAAACAAGATTGGATTATGGAATTGTTAATAGCAAACATGCTGTTTGAACGTTTGCATTTATATATAGTATAGCGATGCTTTGTGTACAATCCGAACAAGTACAAAGCCACCTACGTCAAGCTGTTGGTTGTTACGTTTTTTGTCTGAACCGACTTGTAGCTCCTTCTAAATATATCGGACGATATGTGACATCTCGTCTTTCGCGTTGTTGCCCGCGAAGAGACGCCAAGCGACATAGCGAAATAACGACAAAATCAAAAACAGAAATTAAAGCGTCACATTGGCTTCTTTTCGCTTTGAATGTTTTTTTCTTTATTTCGCTTCGTCAGTTAGCGTCTTTTCGTGGACAACATAGCGAAGCGACAAATCATCACGTACAAGCAATCATGATAATATCCTTCGATATGTTTCATAGAATGGAGACAATCTAAAAGTTGTTACGAGCTTGTGACAAAAATAGCTATAGCGATTAACATCCAATGCGTTAACGATTAAGTTAAATGACAATTTACAATCGAGCATGTGGCAAATGATTATAATTAAATAATAGGTTTTTACGAAGGAAAATATAACCAGAAAATAAAGCAGAAAATAACATGGCTACCATATAATATGACATAGGGTAACAAAGCATTGGACTGGTAACTACATGATAAAGGTTACATACATGCCAACTAGATAATTATACACTACAGCACAGAAATGTGTAATCTACAAAACAATATACTTGTACAGAATGCATCCCATTGCATGCTACCCAGAAAAATATCACGGAATGTAGAGGAACATCCCGTCATGGCCATCTCTAGATGTGGAATACGTTCTTTGGTCGTTTACAAAAAATAAAGTTTTAAAGTTTGCGGACCCTTATAATTCAACAAAATAACTGAGAATAACATTCGAATAGATGGAATGTGATAGGTGATGTTGATCACTTAAAAACATCACTAATCTAGTTCACAAACCCGTATAATTAGGGGATAGAATATTATTGTTATGGGACGAATTGTCCAATATAACTAGACTCAGTATGTTGGAAGTGAAAATAATAGTAGTTCCTAAGATTGCCAATAGAGAGCGTAATAGTCGAAAAGGAGCAGGCGACAATATCAGGCTATGGCGATAACATACCTCCTTAACATCTAAAATGATACGTCTTATTCGCACACCCATGTGATTTCGGATATCACAGGAGAGTGAATGCCAACACAGAAAATAGGGAAATAACATTCAACATGGCGGAAAAACAACAGAAGACGTAGATATTGGTGAAGAGACTTTAATGGTGATCCAGTGACATGCTAGGTGTAACTAGAGGCGGATACGACAAAATAATAGAACATGCTAGACTGTCACAAAGCATGGACGTGAAGGATTCCTACGGCAGTAGAGTACCTTCGTCAGTTAACCTTGGACAATGTGAATTGTCGGTGGTGGACAATATTTACTTTCTGATTACATGTATCTACAAAATCTAACTAAACAAACATGCATTATTGTAAACCGACTACAAAATTTACATGTTTATGATTACAGGTTGAGCGACGTCTGTCCTTCCAACATTCGTCCAACAGAGGGTGAACTGAACGGTTACTGGTACTCGCGAATATCACATTGTGCTATTATGCATTTATCAAACGCGCAACAGCGACTGTTTTTGGAATATAAACAGATATATAGTCATAGAGGAGTTGCTTGGGAACATATAAAGGACATTTCAATGGAAACGAACCAGATGATTTAAACGTTTGATTTACAACATGCAACTATATCCACTATATAGAAACACTGACAACATTGAGGAGAGAACTGTCATGCTGGAATACGTCATTGACGGCTACATCACGTGACCACTGACCGAGAATTGCCACGTCACAAACTGTTGACACTTTGCCGTATTTGTCTTCAACTTCACACGTCCATTTTCCCGCGTCATCGAGACTTGCGTCATGGATTCGAAGACGATAAACATGAAACTCATCTTCGTCTGACGCCGATGATGTGGACATCCGGGCGACTTCTTCTGCCATTTTGGAAGGTTTTTATATGACCTGAAATATTTCAGAAACATTTATAGATATATGAAACTCAAGGTGGTTATGTGCCCCAGTGCATGCACGTGCCAGACTATTGTTCTCGAAATTCGCGTACTTGTAGGCAGTTGAAGAGCATCCTGTAAGGGAACAAACAGTCCTATATCCTCAGTCATAGTCTCTGTAGGTAAATTAAATTATTTGTAGTATCTGCATGTCATTTACATATTCTCATCTGAATAACTGTGTGACCAATGCAATGTAGGCCTAATGATGACATTGTCTAAAGTCCTAAAATAAGATCCCATTCACCGATGGAAATACGTGGTCGGCTTATTAACGGACAGGTCCCTTAGTTACTTATATATATTCTAGCATGGGGTTATTGGCTGTAAAATACGGTAAATATATACATATGCCAGAACACAGATGGTTCTATCTATTACCACCCACTGCCTATGTTGAATATCCTGTGTATGGGGAGTTTCACATCCCCGACC
This sequence comes from Pecten maximus, assembly GCF_902652985.1. Classification (NCBI taxonomy): domain Eukaryota; kingdom Metazoa; phylum Mollusca; class Bivalvia; order Pectinida; family Pectinidae; genus Pecten; species Pecten maximus. The sequence continues at coordinate 29,354,593 of NC_047021.1, forward strand.
CTGTCCGCGGTATGGCTGCTCCTCGGCTAACGAGGATCATATGAGAAGTGTGATGAACGGTATCTCGACCAGCTATTATCGACACGTTACGAAGGAAGGGTGATTTTCACTCGGTTGTTATAGAAAATCTAGTATAGAGACAGTTGAAAGCGTCATTTTCTAGTATCATCGATAGGTGTTTACTCTAGACTTTGTTTCAATCTACGTTATATAACTGATATTCTTGGTTGATATTAAACGAACATAACCGAATCAATGCGTGGTGAAAGTTGTCCGGAAAATATCATTTTAAATTTCATTTTACTCAGCAATTATTTTTTTTTTCATAATACATAAATTGTATGAACAACTTTTGTCCGGAGTTTTAAGCCCCCTAAAAACTACCTGCGCAAATTACATGGGTGCGCAAGATTACATAGGTTTTTATGCTTAAATAGTTGCAATTGGCAATTTGGTTAAAATGTGGTTATTAAGATATATGAAACAATAAATAATTCCTTAAAATAAAAATATCGCTCCTGTAAAAAATTGCATTTAAATTCACAATTCTACATATCTCCCAGTTTGATCATTTTGCCGCTGGCAACTCCGTTGTGTAATCTTGGCATGCGTTGTATCGGTGCGTGCAATGTTACAAGCCCGTTGGACCTTTTGTGTTGTATGCGTTGATAGTTTATTACTTGTAAGAGTACATCACTGAACACAGGGTGTGGGTGTAGAGACAGAAATTGACAACCTACAGCAGCAGACACACGGTATAGTTATATAACATTACGTCTATTTATAGCCAAGTCACGCCATGGGATGGTATACTAGTGATTACAGATGTACATTCGAAAAGGCAGAATGGGAAGCAATTAACTATATAGGTATACGACTTGGGAATTACGGACTATGCATACACCACATACATCTACGTATGTGTTTTCTAATATCACGATATGATGAAAAGGACTGTGATGTATTTCATTCGTTAGACAAAACTCTTATATAACATTAGCCCCTATGGGACTTAACGCGGACCTAACGATATCGCCTCGAAGTACAGCAATCACGCTTGTCCACATTATCGTGGACCTATAAGAAACACATGTTTAACGTCACCTCCCTACTGATTGGAAGAGGAGAGGCCCCAACAGAAGATAGCAAAACGAATAAAGAAACAGAAAGCAGGAAAGAATGGGAAAAATAAATATCCAAAGAGTTTCAATTGAACAGCGGATCAGTTTCGTTCTTTTCAAATTATCTAGTAGAAAACTGCACGGTGCCTCACTTTTAGCCGCATACAGTTGGATATAGTAAGTCTTCTGTGGTTCTCCGATTTCCTTTGCACCAAATACATCGTAGAATTCCACAGGGGATCGGCACGTTCCTATGACCCAGAATGACAAAGACAAGTGATCTTGGGGTCGGACCCTGGGACTATTTTTTTTTCATTCTTTGTAACAGGAACATTTCAAGTTCATGTGGTAGAAACAATTCCCAGACGCAGGGGAATTCGTTTGGGACGGGTGTTAAATGCTGAAGTCCGGCGGGGTAATTACAGTAATGATATTAATGTAAAAAGGTCAGAAGAGAGTAAATACGGTAAGCGTATATGCTACCAAGAGTGAATACGGTATGAATCGTCTATCTATTATTGAGGTTCGGGAGAGTCCACTGGAGTGAATACGGTATGAATCGTCTATCTATTATTGAGGTTCGGGAGAGTCCACTGGAGTGAATACGGTAGGAATCGTCTATCTATTAATGAGGTTCGGGAGAGTCCATTGGAGTGAATACGGTATGAATCGTCTATATATTATTGAGGTTCGGAAGAGTCCACTGGAGTGAATACGGTAGGAATCGTCTATTTATTAATGAGGGTCGGGAGAGTCCACTGGAGTGAATACGGTAGGAGTTGTCTATTTATTAATGAGGTTCGGGAGAGTCCACTGGAGTGAATACGGTAGGAATCTTCTATCTTTTAATGAGGTTCGGGAGAGTCCACTAGATTGAATACGGTAGGAGTTGTCTACTTGAAAGTTTCCAGGGAGATCACTACAGTGAATACGGTAGGAGTTGTCATTTACTGAGATTCGGGATAGTCAATTAGATTGAATACGTAGTTGTCTACTATAAAGGTTCGCGAGAGTCCATTAATTAGTGAAAATACGGTACGGACTAGCGATACAGCCCATTAGAATAATTCGTACACGTTCGTTAGTTTTTTTCTATAATTAGACAAACAATTGGCACGGTAATTTCTGCTAATTTCAGAATATAACGATACTACCTGTTATAAATGCAATTATGATGACGTCATTTGCTTCTAAACTTAATCACGTGAGACATGTCATCTTCGTGATAGACTATTCTGATGATGTACGTACCAGGTATATCTATATTGTACAATACAGGAATTGCTCATTAACCACTTGTCTATCGGTAACTAATATCAAAGTCGTTGTCTCCCCGCCTCCCGCGGCATACTCTACAACATAGACTGTATCAGTAACCTAGTCACACGTGTCTCGAGACTATAGTCAAACACACACTGTCTCCCCACGTCCAAGGCATACTCTACAACATAGACTGTATCAGTAACCTGGTCACACGTGTCTCGAGACTATAATCAAACACACTGTCTCCCCACGTCCATGACATACTCTACAACATAGACTGTATCAGTAACCTGGTCACACGTGTCTTAGTGACTATTACCAAACAAACTGTCTCCCCGCGTCCCATGGCATACTCTACAACATAGACTGTATCAGTAACCTGGTCACACGTGTCTCGAGACTATAATCAAACACACTGTCTCCCCACGTCCATGACATACTCTACAACATAGACTGTATCAGTAACCTGGTCACACGTGTCTTAGTGACTATTACCAAACAAACTGTCTCCCCGCGTCCCATGGCATACTCTACAACATAGACTGTATCAGTAACCTGGTCACACGTGTCTCGAGACTATAATCAAACACACACTGTCTCCCCGCCTCCCGCGGCATACTCTACAACATAGACTGTATCAGTAACCTGGTCATACGTGTCTCGGTAAATAGCATCAACACACTGTCTCCCCACGTCCATGGCATACTCTACAACATAGACTGTATCAGTAACCTGGTCACACGTGTCTCGAGACTATAATCAAACACACACTGTCTCCCCGCGTCCCGCGGCATACTCTACCACATAGACTGTATCAGTAACCTGGTCACACGTGTCTCGGTGAATGTCATCACACACACTGTCTCCCTCACGTCACAGAACATACAGTACCCTTCAAGAAGGGTTGTATCGATGCCTAAGCCGAACGATTCTTTCGATGGGCACTTCAAACATGTTTGCACATATTACATTGTATATGTGTTTACAACTTAACAAAACGACAGCTCAATAATATTTCCCGAGTGTCCGAGAAATACATGTACAACATGGACTGGCACCAATAGACAAGCGACACGACACGAGTGTCTCTTTATGTTAATAATGTCAGGATGAAAGAATGACAATATACGGAAAGTTATGATTGTAAATATCTCCCAGAATTCACAAGGAACTTTGAAAAGACATAGTAAGAAAACGTTACAACGGAAAATAAATGCGAAAGGAAACCGATAGTCGTCAGTCAATAAACATCTCCATCTTTCGGAAAGAATATGAGGACGGATAAATGATCTTGTAATATAAAATCGAAGACGACTAGGATGTACAATTAATTGACTTCGGCTGATTCCGCGACTATTCGTTGATATTGTAATTGCAATTACAGAAAAATCCGAGTTGTGGCGAGTTTAACAGTTCAGTTGCTTAAAAAAATGATGCCACAACAAGCACTTGAGAAAACTTTCATGTTTCGACTTTAAGTTTTTTGGTCAGATAAATACAGATCAGATATATAACACAACTCTAAAGATTAATTAATTAACAACAATATGCTACAAGTCCATATGTTTCGGCGGCCCATTAGTCGAGGTATTGCTTATTATTATCAATAGACACCCAACAGATGCGAGGGAGTGTTTCCATGGAAACCATTGATATGCTACCGTTCACTAACCAATAGGTGTACAGCCACTATACATTGTCCTATAGTTATTGCAGGTGTTCTCCAAGTAAGTATAAGTATACAGGAATGTGCCAATATCATGTCACTTATATCAAGTATAAACACGGGATAACTTTATCCTGTAGATCTGAGATAATCTCACTGCTATACAGCATTTCTGTGTATGTTCGGAATGAAATTCCTCGGTTTGGTATAAATATGACTTTTTAATCACAGATAGCGATTGAGCCTTGACATCGTTAAGATAAGTTAATAATTCGGCGATGGGACAGAAGTGCATGTAAGGTCAACTGTCAAATCGTCAAGACGCATTTTCTTTTGGTTTTCTTTATATAGCTCCTTATAACGGTGATGTCTTTCAAAAAGACAATTAACCCAGCTTAATTAACCCAGAAATAATAAAAGCATTACTATGTAAATAAAGACCTTCGACCGAAAACACATTTGCCAGGAAGACGCTGCGTAGTGTATTTTATTCCTACTAAGAAAGAGTCAAAATCAAATCTATCTTCTAGTAACCAAGGTAACAGACTTGACCCCAGTCCGATCGAACATGGACAAAGAGTTATGATTCACTAAGTATGTAGTGGTGTATTGTTCAAATGACAGTAAAAAAGAAACGTTCTGGAATCTCATGATGGAATCACGTGTAGAATTTAACATACTATATGATAAAGCGTATGGGATATACTTCATACAAAGCTTTGCACGATGCCGAAAGGGCCATAACTCTATATATAGTAGAGAACGGGTATCAAGTTTTGTTTGCGACTATGACCCATCTCCACCGACGATGACTCATCTCCACCGACGCTGACCTATCTCAGGAGCTACTCGCATGTGAAGTCTGGTAGTTGCAGGTGAACTGTGAAAATACCCTAACAGACAGACGGAGTGCGAAGGTACTACCACATCCAGATACTACCGCTTGGGACTAATAAGACTGTATGAGCGACGAACAGACTCTAATATGTTCAGTAACCCCGAGGTCTGGAAACCTGGACATCCAATCAAAACAACACCAATACCAAACTGACTAGGCTGTAGAAAAGCGAAACACGTGCGATATAAAATGGCACCATTCTTGTGTTAGTGTGTGGAATCGATGTTCCACGTCCACTTGAAGAGAGTGGCTAATTAATACAATCTTGTACACTACCCAGAATACTTCTGTGTAATTACACCGATCTCTGATGTACGTGTAGACCTCGCCACAGCTTTCAACCAGAACACAACACTACACCCTACAGACCGACATACACAGCGCAGCCCGTGGGGCCTGTGTCTCTCAGACCGACATACACAGCGCAGCCCGTGGGGCCTGTGTCTCTCAGACCGACATACACAGCGCAGCCCGTGGGGCCTGTGTCGCTACAGAGGATCGAGAATGATACCGAGGAAAACAGCCAAGATAAAAATATCGATGTCATGACTGACAAACAAATAAACTACCCACTGATCAATGCCAATTAGATAAGGTTTGGTAGCCAACTACCCAAGACTGATGTCAATAAGGCAAACAATATAACAAGATTGTAGGGAAGTTGACAGAACTACCAAAAAACCAATGTCAAGTCTATAGTGAAGATGAGAGAACTATCAACCAATGTCAAGTCTATAGAGAAGATGAGAGAACTACCAAACAACCAATGTCAAGTCTATAGTGAAGATGAGAGAACTACCAAACAACCAATGTCAAGTCTATAGTGAAGATGAGAGAACTACCAATCAACCAATGTCAAGTCTATAGGGAAGATGAGAGAACTACCAAACAACCAATGTCAAGTCTATAGAGAAGATGAGAGAACTACCAATCAACCAATGTCAAGTCTATAGTGAAGATGAGAGAACTACCAATCAACCAATGTCAAGTCTATAGGGAAGATGAGAGAACTACCAAACAACCAATGTCAAGTCTATAGGGAAGATGAGAGAACTACCAAACAATGTCAAGTCTACAGGGAAGATGAGAGAACTACCAAACAACCAATGTCAAGTCTATGGAGAAGATGAGAGAACTACCAAACAACCAATGTCAAGTCTGTAGGGAAGATGAGAGAAATACCAAACAATATAACAAGTCTGTAGGGAAGATGAGAGAACTACCAAACAGTATCAAGTCTATAGGGAAGATGAGAGAACTACCAACCAATGTCAAGTCTATAGAGAAGATGAGAGAACTACCAAACAGTGTCAAGTCTATAGTGAAGATGAGAGAACTACCAAACAACCAATGTCAAGTCTATAGAGAAGATGAGAGAACTACCAAACAATGTCAAGTCTATAGGGAAGATGAGAGAACTACCAAACAACCAATGTCAAGTCTATAGAGAAGATGAGAGAACTACCAAAAAATGTCAAGTCTATAGGGAGGATGAGAGAACTACCAAACAACCAATGTCAAGTCTATAGAGAAGATGAGAGAACTACCAAACAACCAATGTCAAGTCTATAGGGAGGATGAGAGAACTACCAAACAACCAATGTCAAGTCTATAGGGAGGATGAGAGAACTACCAAACAACCAATGTCAAGTCTATAGAGAAGATGAGAGAACTACCAAACAACCAATGTCAAGTCTATAGGGAGGATGAGAGAACTACCAAACAATGTCAAGTCTATAGGGAAGATGAGAGAACTACCAAACAATGTCAAGTCTACAGGGAAGATGAGAGAACTACCAAACAATGTCAAGTCTATAGGGAAGGATGAGAGAACTACCAAACAACCAATGTCAAGTCTATAGGGAGGATGAGAGAACTACCAAACAACCAATGTCAAGTCTATAGGGAAGATGAGAGAACTACCAAACAACCAATGTCAAGTCTATAGAGAAGATGAGAGAACTACCAAACAACCAATGTCAGGTCTATAGGGAAGATGAGAGAACTACCAAACAACCAATGTCAAGTCTATAGGGAGGATGAGAGAACTACCAAACAACCAATGTCAAGTCTATAGAGAAGATGAGAGAACTACCAAACAACCAATGTCAAGTCTATAGGGAAGATGAGAGAACTACCAAACAATGTCAAGTCTATAGAGAAGATGAGAGAACTACCAAACAACCAATGTCAGGTCTATAGGGAAGATGAGAGAACTACCAAACAACCAATGTCAAGTCTATAGGGAAGATGAGAGAACTACCAAACAACCCATGTCAAGTCTATAGGGAGGATGAGAGAACTACCAAACAACCAATGTCAAGTCTATAGGGAAGATGAGAGAACTACCAAACAACCAATGTCAAGTCTATAAGGAAGATGAGAGAACTACCAAACAACCAATGTCAAGTCTATAGAGAAGATGAGAGAACTACCAAACAATGTCAAGTCTATAGATAAGATGAGAGAACTACCAAACAACCAATGTCAAGTCTGTAGGGAAGATGAGAGAACTACCAAACAACCAATGTCAAGTCTATAGAGTAGATGAGAGAACTACCAAACAACCAATGTCAAGTCTATAGAGAAGATGAGAGAACTACCAAACAACCAATGTCAAGTCTATAGAGTAGATGAGAGAACTACCAAACAACCAATGTCAAGTCTATAGTGAAGATGAGAGAACTACCAAACAATGTCAAGTATATAGTGAAGATGAGAAAACTACAAACAACCAATGTCAAGTCTATAGAGAAGATGAGAGAACTATCAAACAACCAATGTCAAGTCTATAGTGAATATGAGAGAACTACCAAACAGTGTCAAGTCTATAGAGAAGATGAGAGAACTACCAAACAGTGTCAAGTCTATAGAGAAGATGAGAGAACTACCAAACAACCAATGTCAAGTCTGTAGGGAAGATGAGAAAACTACCAAACAACCAATGTCAAGTATATAGAGAAGATGAGAGAACTACCAAACAACCCATGTCAAGTCTATAGGGAAGACGAGAGAACTACCAAACAATGTCAATTCTGTAGGGAAGATGAGAGAACTACCAAACAACCAATGTCAAGTCTATAGGGAAGACGAGAGAACTACCAAGCAATGTCAATTCTGTAGGGAAGATGAGAGAACTACCAAACAATGTCAAGTCTACAGAGAAGATGAGAGAACTACCAAACAACCAATGTCAAGTCTATAGGGAGGATGAGAGAACTACCAAACAATGTCAATTCTGTAGGGAGGATGAGAGAACTACCAAACAACCAATGTCAAGTCTATAGAGAAGATGAGAGAACTACCAAACAACCAATGTCAAGTCTATAGAGAAGATGAGAGAACTACCAAACAACCAATGTCAAGTCTATAGGGAGGATGAGAGAACTACCAAACAATGTCAAGTCTATAGGGAGGATGAGAGAACTACCAAACAACCAATGTCAAGTCTATAGAGAAGATGAGAGAACTACCAAACAACCAATGTCAAGTCTATAGTGAAGATGAGAGAACTACCAAACAACCAATGTCAAGTCTATAGGGAAGATGAGAGAACTACCAAACAGCCAATGTCAGGTCTATAGAGAAGATGAGAGAACTACCAAACAACCAATGTCAAGTCTATAGAGAAGATGAGAGAACTACCAAACAACCAATATCAAGTCTATAGAGAAGTTGAGAGAACTACCAAACAACCAATGTCAAGTCTATAGAGAAGATGAGAGAACTACCAAACAACCAATGTCAAGTCTATAGGGAGGATGAGAGAACTACCAAACAATGTCAAGTCTATAGGGAGGATGAGAGAACTACCAAACAACCAATGTCAAGTCTATAGAGAAGATGAGAGAACTACCAAACAACCAATGTCAAGTCTATAGTGAAGATGAGAGAACTACCAAACAACCAATGTCAAGTCTATAGGGAAGATGAGAGAACTACCAAACAGCCAATGTCAGGTCTATAGAGAAGATGAGAGAACTACCAAACAACCAATGTCAAGTCTATAGAGAAGATGAGAGAACTACCAAACAACCAATGTCAAGTCTATAGAGAAGATGAGAGAACTACCAAACAACCAATATCAAGTCTATAGAGAAGATGAGAGAACTACCAAACAACCAATGTCAAGTCTATAGAGAAGATGAGAGAACTACCAAACAACCAATGTCAAGTCTATAGAGAAGATGAGAGAACTACCAAACAACCAATGTCAAGTCTATAGAGAAGATGAGAGAACTACCAAACAACCAATGTCAAGTCTATAGTGAATATGAGAGAACTACCAAACAACCAATGTCAAGTCTATAGGGAAGATGAGAGAACTACCAAACAGCCAATGTCAGGTCTATAGAGAAGATGAGAGAACTACCAAACAACCAATGTCAAGTCTATAGAGAAGATGAGAGAACTACCAAACAGCCAATGTCAAGTCTATAGAGAAGATGAGAGAACTACCAAACAACCAATGTCAAGTCTATAGAGAAGATGAGAGAACTACCAAACAACTAATATCAAGTCTATAGAGAAGTTGAGAGAACTACCAAACAACCAATGTCAAGTCTATAGTGAAGATGAGAGAACTACCAAACAACCAATGTCAAGTCTATAGAGAAGATGAGAGAACTACCAAACAATGTCAAGTCTTTAGTGAAGATGAGAGAACTACCAAACAACCAATGTCAAGTCTTTAGTGAAGATGAGAGAACTACCAAACAACCAATGTCAAGTCTATAGAGAAGATGAGAGAACTACCAAACAATGTCAAGTCTATAGGGAAGATGAGAGAACTACCAAACAATGTAAAGTCTATAGTGAAGATGAGAGAACTACCCAACAAGTGATTTCGCGACCTTAGAGGTAGTGATATAATTACCAAACAACTTATATCATTTAATGCATGTAATGGTAACAAGAGGTCGTGTACCCAAACTATAAGATACTTAGCTTTGACTTTTGAATCCTTTGAATACACATCAGTCACAAAGACATTTCGTAAGGATGAAAATGTTTATGTTCAAAGAATGAAAATATGTGTTCAGGACATTGACGGTAACAGGCATAACATCTGTACCAGTTACACAGTTGTTTGTATAAATTTGTCGGTAAGGGGATTACACTGTATAAGAGTTCAATCCCTACCAACACGTTTACATAATTCAATATTTGCTTGTCGGACTTATCGCTGGTGAAAAGATAGCTGGGTCACTCTGATTACGTGGTCTCTTTGTAGTAGCCGGTGGCTACTTCACTTCATGGGACGACCAACGCAAGCCACTCAGAGCACTTCATGATGTCTTGCGCATGGACACAGCCACGACAGCAAAGGACGGACTGTGATCTCAACTTCCTGAGAGGTCATTTATTGTAGAGGTCATGTACGTGTTGTCCACTTAATTGAAATGCCATATCGCAAGAAATCAGGCACGGACATTCTCCAATTGAACTGATAGCGGAACGGACCAGCTTGTCAGTAGACCTTACACTTATATATACAACCATGAATTGTTTAAAAACAAGGAGATCCGTCACTGTTTTAAACGAACCGCGAAACAAACAATTTATACCAGTTAGACCTATTACAAACAAACGACTATTGTTTATATACTAGATAAGATAATTGCCTGTTGTTAGGATGAAGTTTGTACGTAAGTTATTGTCAGACCCAGATTTCTCGTAAGTTCCCAGCTTCTCTTCTTAAACCTTCAAACACATTTCCCAGATTTCTCCAGGACTTGTGATATATTCTGCACATGTGGACTTTGCCGTCTGTTTTCTAGCTAAATACACCGTATACCAGTAGATAACGATAAGAACGAAGGTTGTTTGTAGCTTAATTATCGCGTATTTAATTAGAGTTCAGAATGTGTTTTATTTGTATCTTACGTCAAAATGACGTGAGGGGTCTTAGACGTAACACCCCAGTGCTTGACACAACAACATAATGTTCTATAAGTGTATCAGAACTTATCTGAGTCGCTGCCAAATATATATTTAAGTTTAGAAAACTGACGTAGAAAACAATTATCATTTTACAAGGTATGTTTTGATGTCGTAAGTGTGATGGATTTTCCAATGTGGTTCGGGATGTTTTCTGTTTTTGCTCTGTGAGTGTTCCTATCATCATAAACCGAAATATTTCTAAACATATGCAAGCTCTTCTCGGGGCTATACCTACGTAAATCATCACTCAATAAAATATTTGGCTACTTTCTTGGTAATTGGGGATATTAATTCACCAACAGAGCCAATCATAGTGTATATTACGTAATTTCGTCTCTGTATTCGACGAAAACGCCCCCTCCCCCACCACACGCCGTCAATTCTTAGGTAAATGTGTCTCTAATTGTATTTATATCTAACGCATGTCAAATATTTGTTTGTGAATATTTTTTGCTTGTTTTATCACTTTATGCGATTGTACGTGTATCTATATTTATTATATGAGAGAACAAACACATGCGTGATCTAGATAAATGCGTTAGATTTTGAAATAGTTTATACAATGATAACTTATATCAGATCTGCACTGTTTTCAGGTTTCCACTTGTTCTCGTCATAATATCGAATTCGAGCCAAAAATACGACAAGCTGTTATCATTACATTAAAGCTACTACAGGATGATTTGTACAACATGACGCCCTTCTTCATAACTAGTCTCCAAGGGCTTTGTATCTCTATCAGCTTGTTTGTTATTATCAGATCAAATATTATATCAGATTTAGAAAAAAAAATCTTAATTATTTTTTAATAAATGTATTTGCGAAAACCAGTAAAGTAAAAACCCTTAATTTTCACTTAAGATGGAAATTTGAAAATTTGAAACAAATTTTGATGCCCATGAATGGAAATCTTTACCTTAACTTAAACAATTTAACCAACAATCGATCTTTCTTTTTCCTTTGTTGGCCATATTTCACTTTAGTTTATTATCTAGTGACGTCACTTATTGTTTCAGGTATTACTGTGCCTGGTGGGTTGACACCTCTACAGGCCATGTAGATGATAAAAATCACAACAGACAGTTACAAATTCCGTGTTATAGATACATTCTATTACATGACAGAGAACAACTGTTTCCTTTGACAGGTTACTGCGCGTGCATCACTCTGACAGCGTCTGTGTACGGCATGCTTTTGACCTTAAACACTAGTAAGGATTTATCTTAACTGGCAAGAACTCGGAGTGTTTATTGAGTGAAGTTAAACCTGATAAAAGCACGTTTCATTCTGACAAAGCACATGCAACATTTTTTTTTCTCACGATGTCTGTTTTCGATGTTCGTGACTTTAACATGTCCTCTAGATAAAGCCAGATATCATCTGTATCGTCAAAAAAAAAAACAAAAAAAACTACAAAGTTCTTATTCTGGTAAACAACACATTTACATGCCAAGAAAACTGCACTTTTTGTCTTAAACTTGAATTAGACACAACCGATTCTTAACTCAGCCAGCAGTTCCCCACATTTAATCTAAAATGTAGGGTGATTATCTAAGTTCTCCTAATGTGATTGGTTATTTTCTCATTAGAAGTAGTCCTCTTTCCCAACATACCGTGCTTATATACCACAGTTTAAACGAGATCCAATCACCACATGAATATTACGCTTTTCGTCATAGATGTCGACTCCTGATGGATTATTATTATAAAACTTGATTTCGAGAAAAGGATGTTAATTTACGCTACGAATACATTTTGCAGCCGTCATCATATCAGAGGATGATGTTCTTCTTGTGAAATGATGTTCGACTTGTTCGATGCTCGTCAATATGCCTGGTGATTTCATTGTCACTACCCCGAAATTCCTTTTGAGAGCCTTGTATTTCTTTTTACAAAACTGGAGTCGTCGATGAAGCAGAAGACGCTGATCCTTCCGAAACGTTAGTCTTATTTCCTTTTACTTTCATACACTGTCGTAGCTTTATCGATTTTGAATTTAAAATTATAATTTGGTATACGCGATTTGCTTTTGATGATCTCCAACTCACTGTAAGGTTTTGACCTTGTTTTTCGCAATCATAAAGTTTATAAATAACATAGACTCATACGAGTTCGTAAAAACATAGACTCATACGAGTTCGTAATAACATAGACACAAACGAGTTCGTATTGACAAAGACTCACACGAGTTCGTAATAACATATACCCATACGAGTTCGTAATAACAGACTCATACGAGTTCGTAATAGCATAGACCCCGGTAAGTGCGAAATAACAGACTCATACGAGTTTGTATTAACATACAGACTCCGTGATAAGTCGAGTTGGGCAGCCGATTTGTATCCTTGCCGCACCATGGGTGTTTATTGAACGTGCTGGAGATGTATCGGTACTGGGGACTTAGTCTTTGGAAGAAACCCAACATGTAATACATAACATACGTGTGATTACCAACACACATACGCCCCCCGCCCTCCCCCCTCCTATTCCCTCCACATCCCCCAAACACACGCGTACCTACCGACACCATCTCCTCCCCACCGCTATATTCCCCCACACAGAATACCTACCTCCATTACAAACATACGCGTGAATAAGACACCGATTTCGCCGACCCTCCCTCCCACTTCTCATCAGCCTCATTAACCCACAACCATGCGTCACCATGATCACTGATCGTTTATTTTTGTACACTGTTACGTTTAGGCATTTAATTTCACATGTAGGCTTTAAACCAAAACGAGAAAAAAAAATGGATTTTTTTTGACAGAGCCGTTTGAACACCTAAAATGGATTTTACTAATCAAAATGTAATGGTTAGCGTCAAATAATGAGCTAACTAACTGTCATTCAGTTCTATACTTGGCCCGAAATTGGAATAGGAAGTGTGTATCTCAATTGCCCATTTTTTCCTTCTCAAAATGAACGACGGTTTTACAACTCAAAACAAAAAGCCGTAGCTACATTGTATTGATATTTTACTTAAGTCAGTATATTATGGAATGAAAAGTTTGGGTTGATTTCAATTATCATCTTCACAATAATTTCTTTTCTTACTAATACACTTTCATTTGATATATTTGCTATCCTATCCACACCTACAGTTTATGTAAGAGTTATTGCCCCTTTTCGTATTAAAACGTGAAACCGTTAATGATACCGACATCTTCATTGTTAACAATCCGTTTGCAGATAATTCACACAACAACACGCCCTCCACAACCCCTATTGAATATATGAAGTTCAAATCGATGATGTGATAATCTACCTTATACATGCATGTTTGTTCAGTCGAGATTATAATTGTATACGGAAAGTGCCGAAAATACCCGATTACATGTTCGGTAAGGACAGTTAGTGGGAGTTATCGCCCCTATGCGTACTCCTTGTGTAGTCTGGCTCAGCATAGTATGATTCTTAGGGTCTTTAATTTGTTATACATGATATTTGCGGTAAGTATGATAGATTCATATTTTGATATGGAAAATTGAGCATTCCCCAAAGTATATAAAAATGAAGAATGGCGTCTCTAATATCATCTGACACATTACCTTACCTTAAAGCCCCCCCCCCCCCCCCCCCCCACCTCAAACTTACCCCTATAAGTTACATGTATATCGGTAACTGTTACATTACAGTAACTCGAACAGCTGTACATCGAACTCCACTACATTACATGGAGTATACCTAATGTTTGTAATCCCACTACATTGCATGGATTACACCTAAATGTAAAGACTCTGACGCGAGCAAGCAGATAACAGTAGCACGTCGTACTTACCAAGTGGTCGGGTTAATTATAGACCGTGTACGTCATTAACAAACACACAACGACCTTGGAAAGTCTCTCTTTACTTTCTCAGAGTGCATACTTACATACATAAGTTTGGCCGAGATATTGATATCGTTTTAGTAATCGTCATCAATTATCACGAGACAATCTCCATACAAGCTGTCGACGGATCGTAAAACACCAAAAATACATGTTTTCAAAGCTTCACTTTAAGTTGGTTTGCGGTAAAATAAGAAAGCAATTTTAGATTGAGATTATTGTCTACGCTCTAAGTGTAAAGCGATGCTCCAACAAAACTATTCATCTAATACGTCGGGATTAATATGTATATTGTATTGCTAGCATATCTATTCATAACTGGCGTTGATTGATTTTAAGTAAAAATATCACATGCAGATTAATATTTTCCGCGCTAATTTGCGTTAATAAAATATATGCATTATTTCTTTTGTCACTTACGTTCTTATTTTTTTTTAATATTAATCGAAAAACTGTGTTTAACTGAAACAGTGCTTTTATGACTCCCATTATGTTATGAAAGCCGTCATAGCCATCAATAATTTCTCGTATGTTTTGATATTTTTACAGAAATATAGAACTGAATGCTGACATGGTAGATTTTGATCTGACGTAGCATATTAGGTACAACAATACACCTATAGGTGGTGATGGCGTTATTACCTTACTAAACCACACACTACACTCCAGAAAAAAATACTTACCTGGATTATGGAATGCAAACTTTAAAGAAAATGTATTGATCCTTAGTCCATTACACGAGTTGACCACTGCTTGTAAGACGTACGTGGACAGTTAATGGTCAGAAAGCGAAGCAGTAACGAGAGACACGAGGCCAAATCACGTCCAGAGAGCTCAGGCAGCCACTGAAACCGGATAGGCGCGTTCTATACACGTGCAGTGACGGGCGCGAGCACATGCTTACGATATTGGGACCATATGTTTGTGTATAATATCCCCGTATACCCCGATATTGCGTTATCGGCCGTCTCCCCCCAGTTACTGTGGCAGCAGCCTGTGTATATATCTCTGTTCCAACAGGTAATATACACTCAATGTATAACTCATATCGAATTTATATTGAATCAAATTTCGCGAGACCGAAATTTTGCAGGTTTGTCGGGGAATATCGCTAATTTTACCACGAAGTTTATTTTAACGAATCGTGTAAATACTACAAATACGGTTTTGATAAAGAGGTGATGACCCCTAGTGTGCGCTTGACTAATTGACATTAATTACCCCTCGTTGGTGCGTGTTATATTAGAATAACTCGTGCACACACGTACATGTACACACTATTTACACCCAATATTACTGACGTTTATGTCCAAGCGGTACACCACAGGGGCGAGGAACCAACAACCACGTCACAGGGATTTGTCTTTATCAGTTACGCTACACAAGGAGGGTTCACAGTTATACAGACTTTGTACGCTACAAACCGTACGAATAGCTCCGTTATCGCAGTTACAAACCGTTATATTGAACGGATGATATAAGTTCGTTAATCCAGCCGCCATTATTTCGGCTGTAAACGTCTCACCAGAGTCTTTTCCTTTTCGTTTTTTAGATTATTCAACCGTCATCCACAATACCTGTTTCCAACGGCAGGTATTGTAAAACGGCAATTCATCACTGATATTACCTGTGAGATTGATTTGTTAGCTAATTTTTGATTCTCTACACAAGATTGTTCAATAAACAAGACAACTAACGGCAAAGCTTCCAGCGCTACTTTGTTGCTATGATTCTTCAACTTAAAAAAAATCGTTTTCGATAAACAATGTACAGGGAGCTGTTTGATTAGTTCCAGTCAACAAAACAAACTGACCAATCAAACCAATCAGAATGCCGAGAGATAATATGTCTGGACAATCGGAGATGGACGTCCATCTATTTGCCGTTACTTCAGAGACAGACCTGTGATACAGTGGCTGTGTTCTTTGGCAATATTTACCCAGCTTGCTAAGGAAAGCAAACGACAGGCCTCCCGCATGTTTTGCAGTGAGGTAGTTACCAGCTCCTATGGGGCGACCCGTCAAAAAGTTGACCCCTATGGTAGTTCCCGGGGCGAAAACGCAACAGAAAAAAAAACATTCCTCGCCCACAGACACGCAGGAATAATATGTGTACATGGGCGTTACAACAAAATCGCAGATACTTATAAAGTCGTGGGCGGAAACCCTTGTGATGATGATTACGAACCATAGTTATTAGAATTGATTTATGCGTATGTGGAGTTTATGTATTTATGTAATGCTCAAAATCACAAATAAAACTTTGCATTTACAACTTGTATGTAAAAAACACAAGTTATACTGATACTTTACAGCCTTCATTTCGAAACTCCAAGGTTCTGATCTGTCATATGTATCAGATTGATGATAAAGTCCACCCCTATGTCAGATCCCGGTGAGCTAGAATGAAGAACTGTAACGTCACCAACATATACACAACATTTTTGTAATTATCACTAGAAAAGGTTCGATAAGTTACCAACCGCGCCGACCTTCATTATCTTCCAAGTGTACGAAAACGCCAAGCAGCAACTTGTTGACAGTCGTCCCTTGCCTCCATTTTGTGTGTAAAATTCTGACACATAATGTTCTTGACCATGTCATCCATGGACAGAATTTTTCTTTCATGATTTTTCCAAACTAATTCGAGCTCTTAATCCAAGACTTTTCTGTAAAACCATGCCAACCTCGATCTACGAGGTCGACGTAGCCAATTTATTGTACATGCGACAAGGCAAAGGATTGGATAGGAAAGGTTTCGAAGAAATGGTTCAAAATCAGATTATACAGAAAGGTCAATTGCGCCTGTGCAATCGTTTATGAGCAACTATATATTGTCTTCAAGAAGTAAGATTCTGATATTTAACTTTTTGCTGGCTGTATAGCCTCTTACACAGTAATGTTTAATCTACGAAAGCATCGTAAGCATTCAGACAACAAAGCGTCATTATGGAGTCAAGGAATGGCAGTTGACATTGTTGAATACCAGAATTACTACAGAGGTAGGTCAACGTTTCATTCCTTTGAAAAATCACACCACATAAAAACGTAAAACGGCACTTGATAGTTAGTTCACACAAGAAGCGAACAAAAATGAAATAAAATAAGAAAATATATGAACAAAAAATAGAGAAAACCCAAGCGAAAATCAAAACAAATTTCAATTTGTGAGTATGAGAAAGAAAGCGAACAAAGAAAACAAGACTTCTGGGATATCAACCGAACAGGAAAGTGTGTTATGTTACGGTAACCAGAAGATAACTTACCAAAGACAGGTCAATCTCCCCGAATACCTCCGACAAGACGTGACATTGTGGTCGAAAGGGAAGACGAGGTTTGTAAACATCGAACTGATACCCAGGTATTTCTATGTAAGGTAATTATAAGATGCATTGAAATCCAGCAGAAAAAAACAACGAAGAAGGTAATATGTGAGGCACTGCTGTCGGATGAATGATGAAAATAATGGTGAAATGGCCCACCTGGGTCCGGTGTTATTTACGTTAATTACTCAAGGAAATCCTGCGACTGAAAATTTCTCATAGAAAAAGCATTACAGAATTTAAGGGGAAATCTTTGTTAAGGAGCTTCGTTTAAATTCTGTAACGTTTTCCTATGGAAAACATGAAGTTTAGGGAGGGCCTGATGCAGATTGGCTTGGCAGGCTTTCTGAAACAGTTTTCTCAGAAATGGTGATATAATGGTCATACAGATAAGCATCAATCAATTCAGAGTGAAGAGAAAGACAAGAAGTCGAAAGAAATCCTACTGGGTGTTGAGAGGTCAAGAAGGGTTGATATAAAATGACGGCTTCAGACGGCCTGGGTAGATCCAAGCCTGCGGCGATTGGTAACCTTGAATGAAGAAGCAATAACATTTGTACTAGTATAGGCAAGCAAATACACACAACCAAGCTTTTTTATTCAAACAAGAGGCCCGTGGTCCTTAACGATCACCCGAGTCTTATTTTTGATGTATCTACAATGTATTTTTAACAGCCCCTATGTAAATAAAAGTTTGGCACTTCCCATAATTCTAACGATTTTTTAATCATTTAGAATGTTCACTAACGACGAGGGACAAAGCTGGATTAGAAAAGATCACTGAGCTTCCCTCAGGTGATCTAAAAAGCCATTGGGGGAAAAATAAGGCAAACTTTCGCTATGTCCATTTCATATTTTCACTTCAGTTTATCATTATGAGCTCTTTGCTCACTGGTTCACAATTATGATACTTAAAAGCTGTCATAGTGCTTTTGCAATCATTGGTGTCCGAGAGCAAAACAGGAAATCCTTAAATCACAGATCATTCTCGTCAGGCCAGTATGACTTTAGCTTTGTTTTCATCCATGTCGTAACAGCTAACGTTTCGCCTAATTATCTGAATATACCTTTTGTTTCCATCCTGAAGATGAATCGCTAGATGATTCTATGATAGCATCAAAATGATACAAGGTTTTTCCTGTGATAAGGAAGTACATAGTTATTTTCACGTGGTAATAAAGCACAAACGATTATATATTTCTGGGATAGTTTTCATCTTAAGGTGGCATGTCATCTTCCACTGTTTTGCCAGTCGCATTGAAGAACTTGTTAGATAGTTCTATGACAGAGAACACAGTAATGATGCAGTAAGTTGTCTAATAGTTCTGTTGTAGAAACGGAAGTGTTGAAAAGTACTATGTAGATATTTCTATAAGCGAGATAACAGAAGCATGGTATTTTGCCAGATTTTCAAAACTGTGCTGTTAGGATTCTTATAATAACAGAGAGAAGACATGGTTGGGATGGTAAATTTTATTTCATGATTGTGTGCTGTTACACAAAAACACACTAAAATGTAAAGCGGCAAGTGTTCCTCCTCACTCACTTGTAATCGTAAGTATTTCACCTGGTTATCAAACCTGTCTGTAAGACCTTGCTCACCTGTCCTGTACACCTGTACCTCACTCACCTGTCCTGTACATACTCACCTGTCCTGTACACCTGTACCTCACTCACCTGTCCTGTACACCTGTACCTCACTCACCTGTCCTGTACACCTGTACCTCACACAACTGTCTGTACACCTGTACCTCACTCACCTGTCCTGTACACACCTGTACCTCACTCACCTGTCCTGTACACCTGTACCTCACTCACCTGTCCTGTACACCTGTACCTCACTCACCTGTCTGTACACCTGTACCTCACTCACCTGTCTGTACACCTGTACCTCATTCACCTGTCCTGTACACCTGTACCTCACTCACCTGTCTGTACACCTATACCTCACTTACCTGTCTGTACACCTGTACCACATTCACCTGTCCTGTACACCTGTACCTCACTCACCTGTCCTGTACACACCTGTACCTCACTCACCTGTCTGTACACCTGTACCTCACTCACCTGTCTGTACACCTGTATCTCATTCACCTGTCCTGTACACCTGTACCTCACTCACCTGTCCTGTACACCTGTACCTCACTCACCTGTCTACACCTGTACCTCACTCACCTGTCTGTAAACCTGTACCTTACTCACCTGTCTGTACACCCGTACCTCACTCACCTGTCTGTACACCTGTACCTCACTCACCTGTCTGTACATCTGTACCTTACACACCTGTCCTGTACACACTCACCTGTCCTGTACACATGTACCTTACTCACCTGTCTGTACACCTGTACCTCACTCACCTGTCTGTACACCTGTACTTCACTCACCTGTCTACACACTTACTTTTTCTCACCTGTACACCATTAAATGTTATGTTAAGCAATGTATATCTCTATCTCACACGCTATACACATGCCTAGTATACACTATAGGCCCTTTTCCCTATTCTGATCACCTAACAGTCGATGAGCCATGGAGTGAGTAGAAGAATATTTCGCACCAAAATGAAAAATAAATATATACATATCACAGTTCTAAATCGTAATAGGGCAGTTTGTCCTTTTAAGGTTAAATTTTTCAGAGCAACTAGAACTGTCACCAAATATAAAATATGTATTTACTTTTCTTTTGTTAATTGTAAAGTGAATATGTTTATCTACTGTCTTTAAAAACAAAGTTATCTAGTTGATGCTAATTCACACGTTATAGGGACAAAACTATCTTTTATAAATACTATATGTACTGGATCTCAACAAAGAATCTAATTTTCTTCAATATTAATTAAAAAAAAAAAAAATTCTTCACTAGAACACCTAATATATGTATTTATTTACCTCTTTTCATCATTAAAGCACTGTACTACTAACAAAGCAAATTCTCTGCACACACAAAATATAACACAAAAATTTGCATTACCACAGCAGCAACATAAAAAAACATATTGGAAACTATTTAAACTGATATCCATGTTGTTCTTACAAACAGATTCAAAAACAGATTAACGAATTACATCAGCCTTACAACTAAATAAAGCTGGACTGTCAAAAAGTAAACTACCATTGATAAAAACCGGTATTTAGCTTGCTATTTTGGAAATAACTAGTTCTGTAGCTAGCATTTAGCACAAAATTTAGCCACTAACACTATAGCTGCCAAGTCCAAACTTTAATTTCCAGTCTCCGCTTACTAAGATCTACCCAGTGTCTGTACTAGTACTGTTAAAATACCAGACATTGACAGTTTGGCATTCAAAAGTGTAAATAACATGCTAATTCTCTTAATATAACCAAGCAACCTGTTGTTTTTTTTTCTTTAAAAATTATAATAACAAAGACCATGATCACAAGCAAATCGATCACATTGCCATTAATACAAAAGGAAAAGCATTCCACAAACTTGTGAAAAGTGGTGATGAATTAACTGACTGTAGTTTTATAACACTGAAATTGGTAAGTTATAAGGTTTGTGTTGTAAGGCAGTTGTATGGCCATGTTTTGCTGTAGTTTATACAAAGACACCAACAAAGCATTATACAAGAGGCCCATGGGGCCTACATCGCTTACCTGGATATTTCACTGAAGCATTATAAAGTGGTAATTATAAAACCCTTATATATAAACTGAATGACTTGTACAACACAATTCAGAATTCTCCATTGAATTTATACTTAACTAGTATTCAAAAATGTAACTAAGAAAAAAAATGGCAAAAATCATCTGTAATTAAAGCTACAAAAACACCGCGTTTGCACATAAAATCATAAATGCTGACACATCCAAATGCAAATCATTTGAAATAGCATAAAATGTGAAGTGACACATGTATTTGATGAGCATCATGATACTGTATACGTGAAGCATACCTGATCAGTATATGTGAGAATTGTATAATGAGCATATTGTTTGATAACACACTAGACAAAGCCCCTGATCCCACACACGCTAAACCCAATACCTATCATACCTCATAAGGCAAATATATACCCAAACAAGTCACTACCTCACATAAAATGGGGTGTCATTAGACAACAAGTCAAATTTATACCACACTTCTAGCTAATTAATACTCTTAGCTAGCTAAGCGCTAGTTGTATAACATATATGTTACTGTTAAGTTTGTTAATTTTCCCGAAAAGATTGAAGCAAAAATAAAAAAGATGTATAGAAATGTATATTTCATTAAAATTATCAAATACATAACACCTTTCTTAATAAATATTTTTTCTGATTTATTTTTCACTTTATTGCAAATAGCAATCTTACCAGGATGTAAGTTAAGCAGGGACTTTTATACATTATAATGATCTGGTACAGAGTTTCAGGATCATTTAAAAAACAATTCATCATGATTCCAACTTATATTAACTGAAGTTCAATGGCCTGATTTAATTGGCTTTCTATCTATCTTACTAGGAACAGGCCAGGAGGTCCTATGTCATAAGGATACTATTTATAGGACTATAGTCTTTGAGAAGAGTTTAGGATACAGCCATGGATTCCTGAATTTCCCTGCCAAACTGTATATGTGAGAAATACAGGTATACTTACAGTAGTGAAATTTTCTTTAATTGATTAATACAGAGAGTTCAAGAAGTCATGTGAGTTTTCTCTAAGCTGATTACAAGGAAAAAGCAGATTAATACAAATTTGGTATTTCATCATGGATTATTTCATTTTCATGGCTTGTTGATGGTAGAAAGTGATGTGCCTGTGAGTCTTAATATTTCTATAGAAAATTTATCTTGATGTGAAATCTTTAAAAGAGACTTTAATTCATGACTTTCTAAATCAACCACCAAATTCAGTTTTGAATTATTTCGTCAACTAAACAGGGAAGCCATCTGGAATCTGTTAATTAAACTGACAAATTCATTGTTATTATTGGAGGAAAGACAAAGTGCAAAGATGATATGTGCCTTTGATGTCAATTCAAAAGTTTAAATAGACATGTGGAGTAACTACTTTGTATCTTTCAGGGGCAGACAACTCCAACATCACCTGCATAGATCAGTAGCATACTTTTCTCTGTTGGGGATATCAAACTATGACGAACACAGTGATATGCTTGTAAAGCTTGAATATATTTAGTGCTCAACCTTTCTACATATGTAATGGGAAGATTTTCAATTGTCCCTTTTTTAATACAAAAACATTTTCCAACATTTTCATTCAATGTTATTGAAGAATTCCATATTTATCATAATGGCATACTAGTATTGATAATTAGGAAAAAAATATGTACAATGTTTACATCTTCAGCATCTGACTTCAATAAATTAAGATTTTGAGCAAAACAAATCAAGGTGAAAATAGTACAATAATCAGTGATTATTTTTAACAACACTCCATGTTTTTGTCACCGATTATCAAAATAGATCCTATTTCTGTTCATGTTTAATGGCCAATATATGCTCTTGATAAACTTTGATGAACATGCAAGAATTTCTATACACCACTAAAAAATACTTCAGTACATGTGTTAAATCGTAAATTAAACTCGACAGTTTTTTTATATCTGAATATATTGATTTCATATACAAGTATTGGGGATATTATTATTTTGCACTTTCAAATTTAGGATGGAAAGTGCTGAATCAAAGTCCACTTAATGTTAAGTGTTCAGAGGAGTGTTGCCAAATGTCCTAGTAATAATGGGATTAATTTTATAGGTCAAAATAGAGAATTGAAGATTTGAGAATAAAAAAACAAACTCTAATCTTCCTTAACGTGGTAAATATACTTGTGGTAGAGGTAACACAGAAACGGCCGCAATGAGTATAATTTGATTTCTGCAGATCTGAGTCTCCAATACAAAACTGATATAGTCCTACACCCTGGATCACAAATAAAAGTGAAACACCTATATAGTCATTTTTACAGGAAGAAGAGTATGTAGAGTTACAGTGTATAGCATGCTAGAACAAAGAAGCTACCAAATTTACACTGTACAGCTACAACGCTTTACAGAGTCTAGCATTTTGGATACTATAGAGAATACAGGATATCATTTCTAGGATATTAAACAATATTTAGGACACAAGGTTATAGGTTCTTACACTTACAAACATGTTTTAATGGTAAGACTTTAAACTCTGTAAACCATGAAGTATAAAGGAGGGCCATTAATGTTGTATTAGATATGGCCAGTTTGATGGACATCTTTATGATTGCTGTTACACATTGCTGTTACACATTGCTGTTACACATTTAGCCTTTAAATAGGGAAAGCATTGCTTCAACTCAAGACAAATCTTTAAGTAGACCAAGGACCTATTTAGTAACTGGAGTCAGGTATGGTCCAAGATCAGAATCAAAGGAAGAGGAACTTAAATTTTCCCAGGAAAGACACAGGCTATGTCATGTAAATGGAGCCAGGTTTGTTTCCTAGGTGAGGATAGCTCAATCAATGATAAAGCTATGGGTTCAGGTTTTCTATTTAGGGCACCACCCATTATCATAATATCAAAGAGCATTTATCTGTTCAGATTTGTTTTGCATTATTCTATGACAGCAGTGAGAAAAGTACAGTTGTTGATGAAGAGAAAATACAAAACTGAGGTCAAACAACAACAGGCAAAGGTTAAGGTCAGAAATGCCAAAGTGATCTATACTACAAATAAATTCAATATAAAATCCATGTCACACAATAATACACAGCCATACTGTTTGGCTCTACATGACATGTTGTAGAGTCATAAAGAGGCAATCATCCAAACTAGTGAATAAATTCATAGTCTCATAACAATATAAAGGTCATTAAACATCAAAGTTCAAAGTCAAACATATCCTTCAATGAACCCAAATTACCCCCTGGTCACACAGCAACTGAAAACCAAATATGTTTAGAATAGATTCAGCACTTACACTTTAATAGTTACAAGACATATACATCAGTATCCTGATAGGTCAAGGTTAATTTAAGAGTTAATTACCACCAAGGTCAAGGTCACAGCCAAATATGCTGTATAGATTATAGGTCAAGGTCAATAGCAAATTCACATCAAGGTCACATTCAAATATACTGTACAGAATATATAGGAACTCTGTGAATCCAATATGTTAAAGACACCAGTAAGAGAGAGAATAGGTCAATAGTGTTAACTTTTACAAAGTGGATAAGCTCATTGAATTAAAACATAATGAAGAACCTTGCAGAAATATAAACAGCCCTACCCCATAACGTTGTTTCTCACTCTTACAGTGCCTGTCACAGAGTTACCATACTGTAAATGAACATCAGTCAACAAAATAATATTCCTTAAATCTGAATCAAAACTACAACCTAGCAATCAACCAAATGCAAGCAAGAGTATCTGTAGTAAACTTAACAGGGACAGCTCTAAGCAGGGCCAGCAACTGTCTAATCATATTGCTTCTCTGAACCGGAAGAACAGGCAAGGAAAACAAAAATAAAATAAATAATAGGAATGTCTAGATATGTCCTCAGCAGAGTAGAACATCACTTCTACAAGGATTAGAAATAATTACTCTATCAGCCCAGCAGTCCTAACATCCAGAGTACTATACTATTCCACAAGTGGGAATTTATTACTCTATCAGCCCAGCGGTCCTAACATCCAGAGTACTATACTATTCCACAAGTGGGAATTTATTACTCTATCAGCCCAGCAGTCCTAACATCGAGAGTACTATACTATTCCACAAGTGAGGAAAAACGACATCTAAAATTGGCAAAAACATACAAGTTTGTGTGTAAGGACTAATTAAATTAGCACAAAAATAGTCACATAATTATAATGTTAGCACAAAATATGGCATAGAAATATCTAATTAGATTAGCACAACACAGTCTATCACAAGTTTTACAACCAATACTGATAGTCTTCTTTACTCGGTTATTATCTTCCTATGCCTCTGATTCGCTGTCCATCTCCTCAAGAGGGTCAGAACTCACGCTCATCTTTGCCATACTCTCCTCCATATCCTGTGGCTCTGGGTAGAGGTCGGATTCGTCTGTTGTGGTAAGAACTAGATATTTTCCGTCAGAAGACAGTGGTAGGGGACTCCGTCCCTGTTCCTCTTCGGGAGCATCCTCTATCTGCCCTATATTGGCCAGTAGCAGAGCATGCTCCTTTTTCTTAGCTTGCTGTTGTTTTGTCTGTTTTTTCCTTTCCTATTAAAAAACAAATATATACTTCCAAGTTTTTATTTAGATATTTAAGTAGTGTGTCACAAAAGCACACAACATTTGTGATTTTCTGATTAAATCAAAAATATTGAAAAATCCCACATGTGTAATGCTGTATCTTATTTCACCTCATTATTTTTCTATACAGTGATCATAGAAACATTGTGAAATATGTATTTATTATTTGAAATATGTTCCAAATATCATTTTTGCTGCTGTCATAGACCCAGTCAATAATAAATATCATTTAGGACCGATCGTTTAAGTGCAAGATAGTCAATTAATATTCAGATCATCATGCCAAAAACACCAACAAATTACAAACACATGCAGTAAATACAAGTTTTGCCTTCTGCGTTTTTTGAACCTAAATACCATGGCAAAATCCCTGATATGAGAGTTGGTCCCATACGTCATAATACTAATACACTTTATTACACATGCATGAAAAAGAATTCATGGGCAAGCATAGACTGAAGTCATACAATATACACCTGTGAAGAAAATAATTATATTACAGTATGACTGTCACCAATCCCTAGACCTAGATTATACAGCATACAACTCTGTGTAATAATATATACACTCAGTGGTAACCTAGATTATACAGCATACAACTCTGTGTAATAATATATACACTCAGGGGTTACAATTCTACCACAGACCTAAGTAACATTAGTACATCACATGACAGAATACTGTCTTCCCATTGGCTACACATATAGGTACAATGAGGTGATAGTGCCCACTCTTCCAGGCTCTATCAGTTTTGGCGCGAGATTTAATGTGAATCTATTGTGACATCACTGTTACTGTGGATACAGACGACAAAAATGGTTTATGCCACCAGGCCCTCAGGTGGTGAAATATTTTGTTGAATATTGAAATTAGCAAAGTAAAATGTAAGTGTGATGTACTAAAAACAAATACTGCCTTCTTTTGAGGGCACAATGGTCTGGTAGTATTGTCTTGATATGGAATAGTACCCTTGCCTCCAGCTCAGGTACCATGCCTTCCCTCAGTAACACTATCAGACCCACACCTCTGGCTCAGGTACCATGCCTTCCCTCAGTAACACTTTCAGACCCACAACTCTGGCTCAGGTACCATGCCTTCCCTCAGTTACACTATCAGACCCACACCTTTGGCTCAGGTACCATGCCTTCCCTAAGTAACACTATCAGACCCACACCTCCAGCTCAGGTACCATGCCTTCCCTCAGTAACACTATCAGACCAACACCTCCAGCTCAGGTACCATGCCTTCCCTCAGTAACACTATCAGACCCACACCTCCAGCTCAGGTACCATGCCTTCCTCTGTAACACTATCAGACCCACACCTCTGGCTCAGGTACCATGCCTTCCCTCAGTAAAGCTATCAGACCCACACCTCCAGCTCAGGTACCATGCCTTCCCTCAGTAACACTATCAGACCAACACCTCCAGCTCAGGTACCATGCCTTCCCTCAGTAACACTATCAGACCAACACCTCCAGCTCAGGTACCATGCCTTCCCTCAGTTACACTATCAGACCCACACCTCCAGCTCAGGTACCATGCCTTCCTCTGTAACACTATCAGACCCACACCTCTGGCTCAGGTACCATGCCTTCCCTCAGTAAAGCTATCAGACCCACACCTCTGGCTCAGGTACCATGCCTTCCTCAGTAACACTATCAGACCCACACCTCTGGCTCAGGTACCATGCCTTCCCTCAGTAAAGCTATCAGACACACACCTCCAGCTCAGGTACCATGCCTTCCCTCAGTAACACTATCAGACCCACACCTCTGGCTTAGGTACCATGCCTTCCTCAGTTACACTATCAGACCCACACCTCTGGCTCAGGTACCATGCCTTCCCTCAGTAACACTATCAGACCCACGCCTTTGGCTCAGGTACCATGCCTTCCCTCAGTAACACTATCAGACCCACACCTCCAGCTCAGGTACCATGCCTTCCCTCAGTAACACTATCAGACCCACACTTCCAGCTCAGGTACCATGCCTTCCCTCAGTAACACTATCAGACCCACAACTCTGGCTCAGGTACCATGCCTTCCTCAGTAACACTATCAGACCC
Source organism: Pecten maximus (assembly GCF_902652985.1). NCBI lineage: Eukaryota > Metazoa > Mollusca > Bivalvia > Pectinida > Pectinidae > Pecten > Pecten maximus. Next base: position 29,382,926 of record NC_047021.1, read on the forward strand.
ACACCTCTGGCTCAGGTACCATGCCTTCCCTCAGTAACACTATCAGACCCACACCTCTGGCTTAGGTACCATGCCTTCCCTCAGTTACACTATCAGACCCACACCTCTGGCTCAGGTACCATGCCTTCCCTCAGTAACACTATCAGACCCACACCTCTGGCTCAGGTACCATGCCTTCCCTCAGTTACACTATCAGACCCACACCTCTGGCTCAGGTACCATGCCTTCCCTCAGTAACACTATCAGACCCACAACTCTGGCTCAGGTACCATGCCTTCCTCAGTAACACGTTCAGACCCACAACTCTGGCTCAGGTACCATGCCTTCCCTCAGTTACACTATCAGACCCACACCTCTAGCTCAGGTACCATGCCTTCCCTCAGTTACACTATCAGACCCACGCCTCTGGCTCAGGTACCATGCCTTCCTCAGTAACACTATCAGACCCACGCCTCTGGTTCAGGTACCATGCCTTCCCTCAGTAACGCTATCAGACCCACACCTCTGGCTCAGGTACCATGCCTTCCTCAGTAACACTATCAGACCCACACCTCTGGCTCAGGTACCATGCCTTCCCTCAGTTACACTATCAGACCCACACCTCTGGCTCAGGTACCATGCCTTCCCTCAGTTACACTATCAGACCCACACCTCTGGCTCAGGTACCATGCCTTCCTCAGTAACACTATCAGACCCACAACTCTGGCTGAGGTACCATGCCTTCCTCAGTAACACTATCAGACCCACAACTCTGGCTCAGGTACCATGCCTTCCCTCAGTTACATTATCAGACCCACAACTCTGGCTCAGGTACCATGCCTTCCTCAGTTACACTATCAGACCCACACCTCTGGCTCAGGTACCATGCCTTCCCTCAGTAACACTATCAGACCCATGCCTCTGGCTCAGGTACTAACGGTATGCCTTCCCTCAGTAACACTATCAGACCTACACCTCCAGCTCAGGTACCATGCCTTCCCTCAGGAACACTATCAGACCCACAACTCCAGCTCAGGTACCATGCCTTCCCTCAGTAACACTATCAGACCCACACCTCTGGCTCAGGTACCATGCCTTCCCTCAGTAACACTATCAGACACACACCTCCAGCTCAGGTACCATGCCTTCCCTCAGTAACACTATCAGACCCACACCTCTGGCTCAGGTACCATGACTTCCCTCAGTAACACCATCAGACCCACACCTCTGTCTCAGGTACCATGCCTTCCCTCAGTAACACTATCAGACCCACACCTCCAGCTCAGGTACCATGCCTTCCCTCTGTTACACTATCAGACCCACACCTCTGGGTCAGGTACCATGCCTTCCTCAGTAACACTATCAGACCCACAACTCTGGCTGAGGTACCATGCCTTCCTCAGTAACACTATCAGACCCACAACTCTGGCTGAGGTACCATGCCTTCCCTCAGTAACACTATCAGACCCACACCTCTAGCTCAGGTACCATGCCTTCCCTCTGTTACACTATCAGACCATAGAGCCCTCAATAAAAGGCAATAATATACAAATAGTTCCCGGCCTTCTAGCTTTGTCAGGTATCATGGAAATCAGTTATTTTGATATAAGTCAGAAGAAATCTGCTTGATACCAACAGTAACTTGTCTCTACTAGCATGAAACTAATGTTAAAAAAGTATGTAAATTTCACATGAATTTCAACTGAAAAGTAACTGAAACACATTAATATTGTCTTTTTAGAATTCTTTTTAATTATACCGATGGCACATTTGAAAGATGACCTGAAATTAATTAGTGGTTTCAAAGCCAAATAACTTTAAACATTGAGGCTATTTGACTGATTTTTTTTTTTCATTATTTTTATCTTAAATATCTATAAAGGGAGATAAGGGTTTTTCTGCATTCTGGTATAAAATAAATCATAAATAACTGTAAATAATAAGATAAATCTGAACTTTTGAACTTTTCAAGGGGAGGTAACTATTATGATATAAAAATGCTGAAATATTACATTCAGTAAATCATTTTCAAGGGGAGATAACTGTAAGGCTCAGACAGTTTCCTTTCAAGAAAAGATAACTCATGATCAGATAGTTTTCTGAATTAATCACATGAAGTTTATTATTTTTTCAAGATGCATAAACTGTAAGGATCAGGTAATTAATAATTACAGCATATGAAACTTTATCAAGGGGAGATAACTAATGATTTGATATTCTGAATCATTACATGAAATGAGTTTCCAACAGGAGATAGATCACTTACATTACTCCCTGGTATAATATCTAATGAAGCCTATATCTAAGTAGTGGAAAGTTACTGTATCATCTATTACATCATTCTACACAGTCCACCAGTGTGAGTAAGGCAGCATACATGTTGTATTACTTGTGGTATACAGGAGTAACATAGAGAATGATATGACTGTAGCATATTACAGTAGCAACAGGGCAACATTAACGAAGAACATAGCAGGATTAACAAGGAACATATAGTAACATAACATGATTAACAAGGAACATATAGTAACGTAACAGGATTAACAAGGAACATATAGTAACACAACAGGATTAACAAGAAACATATAGTAACACAACAGGATTAACAAGGAACATATAGTAACACAACAGGATTAACAAGAAACATATAGTAACATAACATGATTAACAAGGAACATATAGTAACGTAACAGGATTAACAAGGAACATGTGGTAACAAAACAGGATTAACAAGGAACATTCAGTAACACAACATGATTAACAAGGAACATATAGTAACACAACAGGATTAACAAGGAACATATAGTAACACAACAGGATTAACAAGGAACATATAGTAACACAACAGGATTAACAAGGAACATATAGTAACGTAACAAGATTAACAAGGAACATTCAGTAACACAACAGGATTAACAAGGAACATATAGTAACAAAACGGGATTAACAAGGAACATAAATTTACGTAACAGGATTAATAAATAACATATACAGTAAGTAACACAACATTAACATGTAACATGTTGTAACATAATAGCAGTATATGCAGTAATAAATGGCAGTAACATGGACGATGCATATGAAATAATGAAATTACCCTCATTTTTAGCAGCCTGGAAGGAAGTGACGAAGACAAATGATCAACAAAAGTTGACAAATGATTTTTTTAACCGACAATCTCTCTCAAATACCTCTTTTACTAATACAGTATAATGTCATCGTTCAAAAAACGTCTCTACTGGTATCATCCCCTGTGAGTAATGCCCGAATCATTTTAATTTTATTATTTCAATCTCATTTTAAGGGTATACTCAGAAATGGGTAATTAGAGCTATGATTTGATAGTCAAAATTTTCTGAAGGTAAATTTTACCAAATAAATATATAAATGTCAAAGACAAAACACACTAACATAATAGTATATGAAGGATTGTAATACATTCAAAAAGGGTTGAAATGATAATTACACAATCCATCTGAAACTCTGTGTGTCCATAATACCAGGAAAATCAAGGGGACATAACTCTCTTAATAGCTATGGAAACAAGCTGGCACTCAGTGCATTAAAATTTGTGCAGTAATTTAAGCTAGTGAAATCTGCAAAACTTGTGTCTACAGACCCAATGACAGTCTTATTCACATATACTCCACTAACTGTTGTGCTTGTGTTGGTGTGGGGCATGGTGTTTTTCTAAATTTCTACAAAGTTGGCATGATCAATTGATGAACAGATTCTATAATATGTTTTATCCCTGAATGTATCATTTACCCTGTATAATAGATTATAAATAGGACAGATTTAACTCACACTGACACTTCTGGTACATGGAATCAGTTGAAAAAATTAAAGTAATTAGATGAATACAATATGTATAGTTGATAGTTTTATTACAGGATAGTGTGGCCCTAACTCAGGTAGTTTGTAATTTTTGTTTATTTTGAAAAGAAACGGTTGGAAATACAACAGACAGATTTTTTATTTACTTATCTCCACAAAAAAAAAAAAGATGATGATTCACATTCTACAATATTACAAGTATCAATATATGATGTCAAAAATGGCTTCCATTGATGGACTGGTGAATATTCAGAGGATGAAATCTAGTGGTTGGGGAATAACTCGATACTGTAGTAAAGTAGATGAACAAACTGGCGATTTCTTAGTACTTAAGGAAGACAAGTAAGGAAAGGACAGTGATGAAAACTGGCACATAATATAAATAAAGCTGCAAATCTATAAGATACAGAGAAAGCTCAAACTGAAATAAGTGTGTCCCTCAAAATCATTGTTAGATAAAATAAGTGTGTCCCTCAAAATCATTGTTAGATAAATAACTGGTAGTAACCTTGATAAACTTTTATTAGATTTAATATGATACACAGAAAAATACTTTGCTGTGGAAACGAAGATCAGAAATACCCTTGAAAGAGATTACTCTAGACAAATAATGAATATATCTACAACTCTTGTGTGAAGGAACTTTCCTATTATCTGAGTTTGTTCAATACAAATATTGTAAATTATCTTGTGTAAATACTTATTTCCTTGTAAATTGTTGTGTGTAAATACTTATTTCCTTGTAATTATCTTGTGTAAATACTTATTTCCTTTTAATTATCTTGTGTAAATATTTATTTCCTTGTAAATTATCTTGTGTAAATACTTATTTCCTTGTAATTATCTTGTGTAAATACTTATTTCCTTGTAATTATCTTGTGTAAATACTTATTTCCTTGTAATTATCTTTTGTAATTACTTATTTCCTTAAGAATTATCTTGTGAAAATACTTATTTCATTAAGAATTATCTTGTGTAAAAACTTATTTCGTGGTAGATTGTTATGTTTAAATACTTATTTCCTTATTAATTATCTTGTGTAAATACTTATTTCCTTGTAAGTCATCTTGTGTAAATATTCATTTCCCTAAATACTAAATAATTTTTCAGGTGCTTAAAGTTCATATAATGTGAAAAAAAGAACAAAATTATTAAACAGAATTTAAATGTCTGAATATCAGAAGGAATATTGCATTTAAAATTGCTTCCCCTTTAGCAAATTGATTTTTTGGAAGTATATAGGTGATCTTACAATACCTGATAGTTCCATAGCAATAATAAAGAATATTAGCTTTATTGAAGAGCACACAGAGACACTGCAACTTTCACTCTGGGTGAGAAACAACACCATAGACAATGAACTACTTACCATAATGGCCTGGAAGGCAAGTTTTGTGGCTGTACCTATCGCCTGGCATATCTACAGTAGAACAAATCACTGTGTTAGTATACATGTATAGTTAACCAGCTAAAAAACCTTCCTGGTATATCTACAACAGTGTCAATAGCATATTCATCAATTGTTAGCCAGCTAAAACCTTCAGTACACATTTTAAATGGAATCTTTAGCAGTGAAGAGCAAGTGGTGAATTGTATATTACATGGCTCCCATATAAATGTATATAAACAATAGAAATACATTTGTTTACAACATACATGTTATATGATGTTAAAATAGAATTGTTTCAACTACTGATAATTGATAATTGGCAGATATATATTGATTCTCAGGGAGCAGTTCTCATGTACGAAGTATAAACTACCTAATTAAGCTATGTAAATTATTCTTGAGAATGAATTCATAAGAACTGACAAACTGTAAATCATTAATCATTGGCAGACCTTGATCATCAGAACTGACCCCTCTAGATTTCCCCTACAGTTCTTACCTCCTCAGCAGATACATTACACTCAAACACATGACAGGCGAATGTTGAGATTGCAGCTCCTTGGGCCTTGGTTCTCGTTATAAACCCGAACAGTCTGAAACAAACAAGAACTCATCATGGAGGATATAGTTTATTGAAGGAAGCATTTTTGCCTCGAAAAACTGAAGATGTTTTTTTATATATGATTTTTTACCTTGTGATCTATGACCAGCCATGTAATGATTTTTTACTGAAATATGATATATATCTTGTGTACTTCAAATCATCAAAGAAATTATGTGATAACTTCCAATATAACTAGAGTCATGTTGATTTAACTGGTTATTGTAGACTTAAGATACAATTGTCAGATGTTGACCTACAATAGCCCAGTGATTTTAGATGTTGGGATTTAACTTCAGGCTTTGACTTTGTAACTTGGCATGGTCCCTTGAAGATACAGTGCAACTTCCGAAAACCGAACCTTCTAAAAACCGAACACCTCTGAATACTGAACGAATTGTCATTGTAAGGAATTGGTCCTTCTATATTACAGTATTAAAAAACTTCCAAATACCGATCCCTCTGAATTCCGAACACCGGACCGATTTTGTGTCCGGTTCCTGTTAAAATATACAAAAAAATTACTTCTGAAAACCGGCCTTACCTGAGCGATTATGACACGAGGTCAGGCCAGTCAACCGTGAAACAGCAACTGTGACGGGTATTGTGTGAAACCTTATTGTCTCTGGACCTACGTAGGTGATTTGTACAGGTATCCAATATATACCCCAAGGGGGCATTATGACAGATGGCCTAGTGTATAATGAACACGACAATTATGAAACAATGCCACATCCATTGAAGCGCGGTGGTTCGTTTATCTTCTCAATGCAAGTAGAGCTAGAAGCCTGAGTTTCCCATGTAATTCAAATGAGGCCCAAAGGGGGTTGTTTTCGTAAATGAAGCCCGTGACGTTTTTTTTTAGACAATAGCTATGTCGGAAATACGACCAGTATCAACTGATCAATTGTAATTGATATTGAAACAAAACATCTTCACACCCTTTAATATTATTCGATGTGTAAAATATTCCTTATCGGACTATTGGCCCCATTCACATGACGAAGCTTCACCGGATGTAACAAAATGTAGGGCGATCGTAAAGTGTAGTTGTACATGTGAAAATACTGTTTAAAACTATAGTTATAGTCATTTGCCTTTCTTATATATTCTGCAATATAAACATTGATTAACTTTCATAATATGCATATTATTCAGACAAACCAAATTGTCTACGTATGTACGTGCCGGTTTGTAATCGGGTGCATTCTAATAAAACATAGTCCGACCAATTATATCCGGAATTCGACCAGTCATTTTTCGATCAACTTCTCCAAACCGAACCCTCTATAAACCGAACAACTAATGATGTATTATATTTACTGGGGTAAACCTGTGTATGTATGTTTGTGTATATTGGTTTGGCAGATAAGTCATATGGAGTCATTGTGGGGAGAAAAGTTTTGAAGACATTTGCCTAGTGACTCATATTTTAGGCCCATGCATGGAATTTTTTGGCTGTTTCATTTTTATGCAATACTTCATCAAATGACGAAGACTTTGGGCCTTAAATAAATAAATGGTATTAGGAATGGTGACTTACCTGTTGTTTTCATGATGAGCTGACCAAAAGGATATATCTCCCAGGTTAAATTGTGTTCTAATGTTATTCGTCCCTGGATCTACCAATCTATATCAAATAAAAAAAAAATCAAGATATCAAAATAACTACTGTACCTACACAAGTTCATGCTGTATACAATACTGGGAAATTGTTATTGTTGCTCAAACAAAAGTAATGTTATCAATGTTGTTAATGTAAACACAAATTTATATGGACAAGAAATAATAATGATACTATCAGATGAACCAACAGATTTTAAGTTCACGTCTTAATGTTGATTTACTATTATTGCATTAATAACTTATAAACAACAATTGCAAAAAACAAGTTATATCAACTCAATACATAACCACTTTTATTGGCTCAGATGGTGGCAGGTGGGGCAGTTGCCAGGTACTGACCGTAAGCTGTTGGTTTTTCTCCAGGTACTCCAGCTTTCCTCCACCTCTGAAACCTGGCACGTCCTTAAATGATCCTGGCTGTTAATAGTACGTTAAACAAAAACAAACCAAATGGCTCAGATGGAAGCGTGCAGGAGTCTGACTGTGGGAGGAAGCCAGAGTACCCAAAGAAAACCCCACATGGTCAGACAGGTTTCTGCCCCGACCATATCTTTTCATGCCACCATGACTTACCTCATACATTCACTAGACACCACGAGTCTAGATTCTGTCATCCTGAACACATTGTGTATGGCACGAGCAGCCATGATCTGTCTCATTGTCTCATGCACCAAGGATTCTCCTAGTAATAAAGACAATGTAATGTAGGTAATGACTTGAATGCCCTCCACAGCAATAAGAAATTATCTGATATTTAATAGGAAAATGGCCAGAAGATGACACCATAAAAATGGAAGTGATTCATATACTTCTATGTTTATTTGAATTGAGGATTTTCAGTAATAAAGATATCAAAGATCTTGGTAATGAAATTTTAGTTTAAACTGTGTTTATTTCAGAATTTCTTTTAACAACAACCATCTTTAAACAGTGTATATGCGGGATTGGAAACCAGCTAAAAGCTCCATGTGTAATACTATTTTATAAGCTAACTTATGGTCAAAAACATTAGAATGAAATTTGACCTTGAACAGTGACCTTCAGCAAGGGTGAAGTGACACGTAAACACTAATGTCATTGACTAGTTGTATAAATTGACCTTGAACAGTGACCTTCAGCAAGGGTCGAAGTGACACGTAAACACTAATGTTACTGACTAGTTGTATGTGTATTCACTTTTAGTGTGGTATAATCAGTAACATGGAAGTAACGGTTGATTCAAGGACTTTAACATTTTACCATGACCTTGACCTAGAAGAGTTGATTTACAAAATATTGGAAACACACTTAATGTAAACAGACCTCGGTCACTCTTCACCTCCATTGACCCAAGGAATCGCACGACAAAACTCTCCACAAATGATGCATTTTCAATGGCAGCATCCAGCGTATCCAGTACATCAGTGGCAGACTGGTCAAATGGGTTGATCCTTCTGTAATCATAGATGGCAATTTATACGTATATATGTACATACATTGTATTATCTTCTTTACATGTAGATTGTTGGGTTGGGCCTTTGTCTTCTAACCCCCTCAATCTTTCCATTTGAATAATAATAATCTGAATCTATTGAATTCTATTTCTTTGTCTTCTAAATAAATATAATGGTTATCACAGCTACAATTATCTAAGACTAGAGTGCCTAATAAGTTTCACAGATTTGGCTGGAGGTGACTTTTTATTACATAGTCGTACAATAGTACAGATTCAAAAATTGTCATAAAGTTGGAAAAAACTTTCTCTTACTGGTGGGAAAATTCTCTCAATTTGATGGTACAAAGATTGTTTATAATGGGGAAAATATGCACGATTTCTAGGATGTAACCATGGCTACAGCAGTACCAGGAAAACAATCTGTTGTCATGCTTGAAGAAAGAAGACCAACATAAAAATATAATTATCATTTGTACTTGTGTCGTCCTTAAATGACTTTGGGTTGATAGGAGTTGATAATATACCAAACCATGGATTTTAACAAGATTCAGAAGAAAAGTGATACTAGGTTACATTCAATAGCATATACAGTGTATTTAAAGATGAAAATTTTGTTTAGCCACAACTGCCAGCCAATAGCCATATACATCACTAAATCACAAAATGTTTAACAACTGTACAATCCAAGCAAACAAAAAATATACAAATAAAACCATTACATTTCTGTTTCAAATACAAATTTTGATAATCAAAATCAAAAAAACAAAAATGAAAAACTTTGACATGCTATTAGCAAAATGAAATGATGTCGATTTAATTTTAAACCAGATCACACCATGCCAAAACAACACTACAGATTAAACTGAAGCAGTGGTGTAGTAACTATTGGTGGTGATGTTACAACTATTAACCTAACTGGCAAATAACTATCATTAGAAAAATATTAATTGGTCAAATTATTATCTTTGAAATGTAAATAGAAAATATTACAGAAAAGTAATACAATGCTGCCAACAATGGGCTAGATATCATCTTGTACTATAGATGATGAGATCATTTTTGAATATATTAGTATTTCCATTTTGTAAGGATACTGTTATGGATGCAGATTTTCCCTATATACAGCAACAATGAACTAAGACAGTTTCTGTGGGGTCTTGAAATGTGGTATCATCATATTGGATATACTGATTCGGAGAACCAGTGACCTCAGAAAATGGGTGATGAAAAATAGACTTGTTCAAGTTATTTTCATAATGAATACTAGACTTGTTCAAGTTATTTTCATAATGAATACCTATGTGAATTTTCATCGTAACCTAACGAAGTAGTAACAACTATTTCTATGTGTATTGTAGTAACAATTGACCTAGGTTTTACCTTGGGCTAATAAAAATTAATCAAAGTACTGGAAGTACTGTAAACGAACATTATTGTTTAATGCAAAATCAGTAATCTTCTAAGTTTAAAGTTGATAAATTTACTGATATCGGTTTAGGAATGAATTGCAAATAATTTGAAATGTTTGCAGCTGTTGTGATATGATTGTACACATGCATGTCTCTGTAAGGTCCTAATTGAAATTGGAAGTTTGTTGATCTATCTTGGATGGATGAAAATAAAATATGTCTTCTTTCTTTCGGGAAGGCATCATCAGTTATAATACAGCCAGGACTCTGTGACCTTATTGATGCCAACTTCTAATATGCACTAAATTTAGGCTAGTTCCATCGTTAGTTCAACTTAATATGATGAAACACACATAAAGAATTACTGAAAACCAAAACCAGAGCTGCTAATCAAATCCCGGATTAGGAATGTATCCTATTGAAACTGTACTAAAGCATGTATGGTACTTCAAAACAAAAAACTTGACTCCTTTTGTGCTGGAATCATTTGATGTTAATAAATCTTTATATGAGAAGATATACTTCTGGTATAAATTAGAGTATTGTAAACAATGTGATAACAACCAGATAAAGACTATCTTCATCGAATAATTCAGCAAACAGGAAAAGAAAACTTCAAGCTTCATTTTCAACTTCAAACCTGATCACAAAGATTACAGTCCATTCGATGGGACGACACATTCCCTATTTATTGTCCTTTTCCAATGCTGATCATCCAATCATACTGAACCACACAGTTCAGCAATGTAATTGCACAAATCACACCTTTATGTGTAGAGAACATTTTTGGGGGTGTTATAAGATTCCATAACTGTATGCAAACTTGTGAAGCATTCCATATCTATATCTATATATATACCGTATGTGTATATATTTACACATCAAAATTGGAATGACACAGGAGATTTTGCAAGTTTAAGTTCACCATCAGTCATGGGAGGTTTATGTAAAATGTTATATTTACCGGGGTAATTAGTAATTTTGAGAATATATTTATGAAGCTCTATTCTGTACTTTCTACCAGTGCAGCACTGCTTAGAGAATGGACACAATTATATGTTTTCCAATGTTAAAATTAATCAGATGTAAAATATAAGGGGTTTATTTGACCGTATTTAAGTATTTGAAGTATTTAAAATTTTTGTAATCATTCGCCATTTGAGGCCTAATTGCCGTCATAGTTGAATTACCAAAATGGACCTGAAATCAATATTTTTAAAAGAGAATGATCAATGACTTGAATATTTCATAAAAATAATTTAATACATCGTTTATTCACTTCATTCAGATCTTCAGACACCAAATAATTTGTGAAGTCATATATAGAAATATATGAACCATTTTGTTATTGATTTATAGTTCACACAAGTAAGCACTAGATGTAAGCAGTAAGTACATGTACCAGGTAAAACCTTGTTGTTCTCATCTACAAGTATATTATAACAATTAAGTGAGGACAGGTGATAGTCTTGTTACCTGTGACAGGGGTCAGGTACCGTAAATATTCGGGTATAGTGCGCACTCGCGTATAGTGCGCAGGTACGTTTTTGAGGTTCATTTTCAAAAAAAAAAAAAAATTAACAATTTTTTTTTTTTAATTTTCAACTAAGCGGTAGATGAATTCTAAAGCATAAGATGATAGGAATTTGTAACTTATGAAAGCTTATTTACAATGTACCACATTTAATTGGAATCACCGGTGAGATTTGACACATTGGATTGACAGGTTGTTTACATTATACCGCCACAGGCCTAGTCAGCTTGCAAATTGTAGCGGTCCCATCTAGGTCCCATCTACGCTGTTGTACCAACAAAATAATTAATCCTACCCTCAATTACCTTGTGATTTTCACGCAGGTATGATCTCGTGTGGTATATGTCAACGAACATACAAAGCTAATTAAGCTCAATTATAACAAGATTGACTAGTAAGCTGACTGCTACGTAATGTAACACAGGCTGCCATTTTGTTACAGTACGGAAACAAGTCTGCAGTCATCGTGCTGGTCACAACTTTTATATCGATGAATTAACATGTGTAATGGATAAATCTACAGTGCAGACAATAAATAAGAGTACCCCGGTAGTTTTCACAGTCAGATCGTATTTTATATGGCCAGTTGGTCAGTGACTGCCGCATGAGATCAAGGCATTAGTGTTACACTTGCCTAATTGCGCATGCGTGCTGTTACAGCTTCCGGAAATAAACAAGTTGAACGTTATCAGTTCTGGCAGCACTCTGGATTAATAAGATGATTAATTTAGAAGTATGAAATAATTAAGTACTGCTATATCATTTCAAGTTTTGTTTGATGTTAATTGAGATGTTATACATCGTTTTGGACCTGAATACGGGAACATGCTCAAGTGAGATCGTATGTGTACGGAACATGTGGCTCACGATCGACTTAGATAAATCCACGTAATTGCTGATAAATACACAATTTCAAGGAATTAAACATTAAAATAACTATTTATTTCTTTGATTATTTGTTAACTATTACTTTCTTAATGCTTTATATATGTTTTATATATATATATATATATATAAGTATTAAATCAATCCTGCTTTGAAAGGAAACGATCACAAATCTCGGTCAAATCACATTCATTCTGACTGGGAAAAGGCTTGTACTTGCGTATAGTGCGCAGTGGTCTTTTTCACTTGTCAATTTTTGAAAAAAAGTGCGCACTATACGCGAATATTTACGGTATATGTACCGCTATCTACTGGCATGACTTTGAGTACAGTAGACTACACTCGCTTTGTGGATATTGACAGGCTAACATATATTTACATACTAATTCAATTTTAGAATTGTAACTGAAATCTTGTAACAGCATGGCACAAATAGTCATCTGAACATTTGTTTGAAACCCATCAAAAGTAAAAGATATAGAACTCATTGAAAATGTGCAGAGAAGGGCAACAAAACTGATTCCTGGATTTAAAAATATATCGTACTCGGGACGGCTACAACGGTTAAATCTCCCAACGCTACAGCACCGTAGGACCAGAGGAGATATGATTAACGTTTTTAAGATAGTAAATAACATATACGATAGTAGAATAACAAAAAACTTTTTCCAAATGGACAAGATGAGTAGAACCAGAGGTCACGATAAGAAAATATTCAAAAAGCGATGTCGTCTTGATGGGAGGAAACAATTTTTTTCAGTTACCGAGTTATTGATTTATGGAATAGCTTGCCACAAATTGTTGTCAATGCTGATTCTGTCATAAAATTTGAAATAATGTTAGATGATCATTGGAAAAATAAACGTTTTTATTCATGAATGTACAGGAACTAATATAAAGCAATTAATTACACAGGAAATATTTATATTATACTATGTATTGATATTGATATGGATATAGAGGCTACAAGGCTGCGTCCATTATTTATGCTAATAAATGTATATTGAAAAATATTTAAGGTAAATATTAACTCATTTGCTTGACTTCAATTTTCAGTTTGAAGTATGGTGTAGTGAGAATTTCAAGTCTTGATCATGACTTCATGAAAATTCTAAATTAACAAATTATTAAAATGAATTTGTTTGAAAAATAACACAAGTTCCACAGCAATATTATATAGAGAATCAATCACAATATATCAGAAGTTATAAAATTACAAATAACAATTAACGGCTGAATATCAAATTAAGTGACTATCACAAGTATTTTTGCATTTGTTTTTAGATAATCCGGATTTCCGTTTTCCGGCTTTAAAAAAATTTACGTAGACGTAGCGCATAGTAAACGTAGCCATGTAACAGCTGATTTTAATCAGATTGACTTAACATGAACTTAACACCGTCTCAGTAGTTCGTCACAATCGAAAATTCGGTCGTGAATTCGGTATTTTGCAAATTATTTCCAAATACTTCCAGGTAAATGAAAAACAAATTCATATGGTCTCTATACACACACCAAAGATTACTATATTGGGTCCATTCTCTCGTAAAAATATCGATTTTGGGTCCACTATCGGCCATTTCGGTAATTCAACTCTTAACGACAATCGGGTTGCGATTCGCAAATGAAAAATTAATTTAAAATTCGGTCAAATTAACCTCTAATATTTTACATATGATACAATTAGGCATTGAGGAACATATATTTGGGTCAATTCTCTGAAAATAATGCCAATTTATATTATAATTAAGCACCATTTCTCTTCGCGTCGGTATTTCCAAGTCCGCTTCACCTGTGGTCCGTTTCAGTAAATATTCTCGTCTTTGCCGAAATAAAAACAAGCTATATAATTGTTCATTTTAAACATGACAACAACTGCCAACCACACGTATCCAAAAATGTTTTTGTTGATATCATCGGAATATTGCCGTAGTTATGAAAAGTCATGAGATCGACAAATCAAATTGGTAGAACTTTTGATTTCCGTAATCTTGCAGTTACCTCCCTTACAACAGTAAATACGTTCCAAGTATCGTTTACAACACGCAATCCCGTGCACATAACAAGATATTATCATTTGCATTTGATCTATTGGTCATTTTCGTCAAAGGAAAATGGTATATGGAAATCGATGACAACGTTAACGCTATGACCAGTCACCCTGACCACAAATACCACTTTATTGTAAGCCTATACAGTAACCTATGATACAATGTATCGTCTCGTTTGCCGTTATTGATATATTTCTTTCTCTAAATTATAGAAATACACACCTAGTTGATAATGATGTAACATTCTAGAATATATATATTACACATTTAAGTAAATCGCGGACATATTTGCAGACCTATGCTATAGGCCTAATGTCAGCCGTTTTGGAATGAACACGGAGGAGCAAAACTTTCTAAACATCCGGAGACGAATGCGCCTGCGCAATAGTTGATTACATGAATATATTGACCTGGAGTTATTCGCAAAGTTCATGTTCATTTAGTCTTCACATTTCGCTAGCGTTATGCATTTCTCAAATCGTATGCATCTTGAAAACATCTACTGAATACATTTCAATATTTTCAGTAAAACTACTCTATAAAACGAAGATGTTTTTGCACATAAATTATTTGAAGCGTAAGGCCATGGGGGCAGCCATATTTCATTGAAACAGACAGTAGATGGCGTATTGGTGAATGTGGTTACCAAATATGGTCATATTTCTCAGTCCAGTTCTTGATTGCAATAACCGAACATTAATGTTCGTTTAAAAATCATTCATGAAAATCTGTACTGAATAATAATGTAAAGTTCACTCAAAGTCTAAATAACATAACAATATAGTTGTGAAAAACTTTTTCTATTCAGCAAAGATGTGATTTTAACATCGACAACAGGAGCCTGACAAATGAAGTTGTACAATGCTACTTAACACTTGTATGAACGTTCATCCAAAGTTCATAAACATAGTAAGTTCATGAT
Source organism: Pecten maximus (assembly GCF_902652985.1). NCBI lineage: Eukaryota > Metazoa > Mollusca > Bivalvia > Pectinida > Pectinidae > Pecten > Pecten maximus. Next base: position 29,398,595 of record NC_047021.1, read on the forward strand.
AAATGAATTGAAGACCTATGAATGTATAGATATAGAACATGTTATATGCCCAGCAATGATATATTAATCAATAAATAATATGTATAGTGATGAAGTTCTGATTATTTAAGTAAGATGTTCACAAGAATATCACAACATCCAAAAATTAAAATCAATGTGCATTTCTTAGCAGAGTACAAATTTATATTTTGGCCGGAGCACAAGCAGCCTATCATGGCTCACAACACCAACAAAGTATGCAGAGCAGACGACACTTCTACGAAGACATACTCACTGTACAATACAGTCCAGAGGGAGCCATATACAGCACGCAAATAGAACCACACAATAACTGTTATTTTATACTCAATGTAGCCGTATTTCTGTCAGGTTTAAAATGTACTTATCACAAATTGTCAAAACATTTAAAATTTCAATGGCTTTTTTTCAAAAGGGTGATAAAAACATCAGTATGATCCTTAATTAATATACTGTTTTCATATATTGTCACACACAGGTATATTGGATGATATTTTTGTCATATGAATGTCATGCAGTATCATACATATTGTTGTTCATCTCACTGTATCCTAAGTATTGGTACCTATGTAACCAAGACAATATGATAGCCTAAGGCTGTACATTGTGAAGTACCTACCTTGTTTATAGATCAACAACACAGTTTTATATGTACTAACTAACTTTTGAGTACAGTATAATACTTGTCCCTATGTACCTCCCTACCTATGTGTACAGTATAATACTTGTCCATATGTACCTCCCTACCTATGTGTACAGTATAATACTTGTCTATTTGTACCTCCCTACCTATGAGTACAGTATAATACTTGTCCATATGTACCTCCCTACCTATGTGTACAGTATAATACTTGTCTATTTGTACCTCCCTACCTATGTGTACAGTATAATACTTGTCTATTTGTACCTCCCTACCTATGAGTACAGTATAATACTTGTCCATATGTACCTCCCTACCTATGTGTACAGTATAATACTTGTCTATTTGTACCTCCCTACCTATGTGTACAGTATAATACTTGTCCATTTGTACCTCCCTACCTATGTGTACAGTATAATACTTGTCTATTTGTACCTCCCTACCTATGAGTACAGTATAATACTTGTCTATTTGTACCTCCCTACCTATGAGTACAGTATAATACTTGTCTATTTGTACCTCCCTACCTATGAGTACAGTATAATACTTGTCTATTTGTACCTCCCTACCTATGTGTACAGTATAATACTTGTCTATTTGTACCTCCCTACCTATGAGTACAGTATAATACTTGTCCATTTGTACCTCCCTACCTATGTGTACAGTATAATACTTGTCTATTTGTACCTCCCTACCTATGTGTACAGTATAATACTTGTCTATTTGTACCTCCCTACCTATGAGTACAGTATAATACTTGTCCATATGTACCTCCCTACCTATGAGTACAGTATAATACTTGTCCATATGTACCTCCCTACCTATGAGTACAGTATAATACTTGTCCATATGTACCTCCCTACCTATGAGTACAGTATAATACTTGTCCATATGTACTTCCCTATTTATGTGTACAGTATAATACCTGTCCATTTGTACCTCCCTACCTATGTGTACAGTATAATACTTGTCCATATGTACTTCCCTACCTATGTGTACAGTATAATACTTGTCCATATGTACCTCCCTACCTATAAGTACAGTATAATACTTGTCCATTTGTACCTCCCTACCTATGAGTACAGTATAATACTTGTCTATATGTACCTCCCTACCTATGAGTACAGTATAATACTTGTCCATATGTACTTCCCTACCTATGTGTACAGTATAATACTTGTCCATATGTACTTCCCTACCTATGAGTACAGTATAATACTTGTCCATTTGTACCTCCCTACCTATGTGTACAGTATAATACTTGTCTATTTGTACCTCCCTACCTATGAGTACAGTATAATACTTGTCCATTTGTACCTCCCTACCTATGTGTACAGTATAATACTTGTCTATTTGTACCTCCCTACCTATGTGTACAGTATAATACTTGTCTATTTGTACCTCCCTACCTATGAGTACAGTATAATACTTGTCCATATGTACCTCCCTACCTATGAGTACAGTATAATACTTGTCCATATGTACCTCCCTACCTATGAGTACAGTATAATACTTGTCCATATGTACCTCCCTACCTATGAGTACAGTATAATACTTGTCCATATGTACTTCCCTATTTATGTGTACAGTATAATACCTGTCCATTTGTACCTCCCTACCTATGTGTACAGTATAATACTTGTCCATATGTACTTCCCTACCTATGTGTACAGTATAATACTTGTCCATATGTACCTCCCTACCTATAAGTACAGTATAATACTTGTCCATTTGTACCTCCCTACCTATGAGTACAGTATAATACTTGTCTATATGTACCTCCCTACCTATGAGTACAGTATAATACTTGTCCATATGTACTTCCCTACCTATGTGTACAGTATAATACTTGTCCATATGTACTTCCCTACCTATGAGTACAGTATAATACTTGTCCATTTGTACCTCCCTACCTATGAGTACAGTATAATACTTGTCCATATGTACTAACTAACTTTTGAGTACAGTATAATACTTGTCCATTTGTACCCCCCTACCTATGAGTACAGTATAATACTTGTCCATTTGTACCTCCCTACCTATGAGTACAGTATAATACTTGTCTATATGTACCTCCCTACCTATGAGTACAGTATAATACTTGTCTATTTGTACCTCCCTACCTATGAGTACAGTATAATACTTGTCCATATGTACTTCCCTACCTATGTGTACAGTATAATACTTGTCCATATGTACTTCCCTATTTATGTGTACAGTATAATACCTGTCCATTTGTACCTCCCTACCTATGTGTACAGTATAATACTTGTCCATATGTACTTCCCTACCTATGTGTACAGTATAATACTTGTCCATATGTACCTCCCTACCTATAAGTACAGTATAATACTTGTCCATTTGTACCTCCCTACCTATGAGTACAGTATAATACTTGTCTATATGTACCTCCCTACCTATGAGTACAGTATAATACTTGTCCATATGTACTTCCCTACCTATGTGTACAGTATAATACTTGTCCATATGTACTTCCCTACCTATGAGTACAGTATAATACTTGTCTATTTGTACCTCCCTACCTATGAGTACAGTATAATACTTGTCCATATGTACTAACTAACTTTTGAGTACAGTATAATACTTGTCCATTTGTACCCCCCTACCTATGAGTACAGTATAATACTTGTCCATTTGTACCTCCCTACCTATGAGTACAGTATAATACTTGTCTATATGTACCTCCCTACCTATGAGTACAGTATAATACTTGTCTATTTGTACCTCCCTACCTATGAGTACAGTATAATACTTGTCCATATGTACTTCCCTACCTATGTGTACAGTATAATACTTGTCCATATGTACTTCCCTATTTATGTGTACAGTATAATACTTGTCCATATGTACCTCCCTACCTATGAGTACAGTATAATACTTGTCCATATGTACTAACTAACTTTTGAGTACAGTATAATACTTGTCTATATGTACCTCCCTACCTATGAGTACAGTATAATATTTGTCCATTTGTACCTCCCTACCTATGAGTACAGTATAATACCTGTCCATTTGTACCCCCCTACCTATGAGTACAGTATAATACTTGTCCATTTGTACCTCCCTACCTATGTGTACAGTATAATACTTGTCCATATGTACCTCCCTACCTATGAGTACAGTATAATACTTGTCCATATGTACTTCCCTATTTATGTGTACAGTATAATACTTGTCCATATGTACCTCCCTACCTATGAGTACAGTATAATACTTGTCCATATGTACCTCCCTACTTATGTGTACAGTATAATACTTGTCCATATGTACCTCCCTACCTATGATACTTATCCATATGTACCTCCCTACCTATGAGTACAGTATAATACTTGTCCATATGTACCTCCCTACCTATGATACTTATCCATATGTACCTCCCTACCTATGAGTACAGTATAATACTTGTCCATATGTACCTCCCTACCTATGAGTACAGTATAATACTTGTCCATATGTACCTCCCTACCTATGAGTACAGTATAATACTTGTCCCTATGTACCTCCCTACCTATGAGTACAGTATAATACTTGTCCCTATGTACCTCTCTACCTATGAGTACAGTATAATACTTGTCCATATGTACTAACTAACTTTTGAGTACAGTATAATACTTGTCTATATGTACCTCCCTACCTATGAGTACAGTATAATATTTGTCCATTTGTACCTCCCTACCTATGAGTACAGTATAATACTTGTCCATTTGTACCCCCCTACCTATGAGTACAGTATAATACTTGTCCATTTGTACCTCCCTACCTATGTGTACAGTATAATACTTGTCCATATGTACCTCCCTACCTATGAGTACAGTATAATACTTGTCCATATGTACTTCCCTATTTATGTGTACAGTATAATACTTGTCCATATGTACCTCCCTACCTATGAGTACAGTATAATACTTGTCCATATGTACCTCCCTACTTATGTGTACAGTATAATACTTGTCCATATGTACCTCCCTACCTATGATACTTATCCATATGTACCTCCCTACCTATGAGTACAGTATAATACTTGTCCATATGTACCTCCCTACCTATGATACTTATCCATATGTACCTCCCTACCTATGTGTACAGTATAATACTTGTCCATATGTACCTCCCTACCTATGAGTACAGTATAATACTTGTCCATATGTACTTCCCTACCTATGTGTACAGTATAATACTTGTCCATATGTACCTCCCTACCTATAAGTACAGTATAATACTTGTCCATTTGTACCTCCCTACCTATGAGTACAGTATAATACTTGTCTATATGTACCTCCCTACCTATGAGTACAGTATAATACTTGTTCATATGTACTTCCCTACCTATGTGTACAGTATAATACTTGTCCATATGTACTTCCCTACCTATGAGTACAGTATAATACTTGTCCATTTGTACCTCCCTACCTATGAGTACAGTATAATACTTGTCCATATGTACTAACTAACTTTTGAGTACAGTATAATACTTGTCCATTTGTACCCCCCTACCTATGAGTACAGTATAATACTTGTCCATTTGTACCTCCCTACCTATGAGTACAGTATAATACTTGTCTATATGTACCTCCCTACCTATGAGTACAGTATAATACTTGTCTATTTGTACCTCCCTACCTATGAGTACAGTATAATACTTGTCCATATGTACTTCCCTACCTATGTGTACAGTATAATACTTGTCCATATGTACTTCCCTATTTATGTGTACAGTATAATACTTGTCCATATGTACCTCCCTACCTATGAGTACAGTATAATACTTGTCCATATGTACTAACTAACTTTTGAGTACAGTATAATACTTGTCTATATGTACCTCCCTACCTATGAGTACAGTATAATATTTGTCCATTTGTACCTCCCTACCTATGAGTACAGTATAATACTTGTCCATTTGTACCCCCCTACCTATGAGTACAGTATAATACTTGTCCATTTGTACCTCCCTACCTATGTGTACAGTATAATACTTGTCCATATGTACCTCCCTACCTATGAGTACAGTATAATACTTGTCCATATGTACTTCCCTATTTATGTGTACAGTATAATACTTGTCCATATGTACCTCCCTACCTATGAGTACAGTATAATACTTGTCCATATGTACCTCCCTACTTATGTGTACAGTATAATACTTGTCCATATGTACCTCCCTACCTATGATACTTATCCATATGTACCTCCCTACCTATGAGTACAGTATAATACTTGTCCATATGTACCTCCCTACCTATGATACTTATCCATATGTACCTCCCTACCTATGAGTACAGTATAATACTTGTCCATATGTACCTCCCTACCTATGAGTACAGTATAATACTTGTCCATATGTACCTCCCTACCTATGAGTACAGTATAATACTTGTCCCTATGTACCTCCCTACCTATGAGTACAGTATAATACTTGTCCCTATGTACCTCTCTACCTATGAGTACAGTATAATACTTGTCCATATGTACTAACTAACTTTTGAGTACAGTATAATACTTGTCTATATGTACCTCCCTACCTATGAGTACAGTATAATATTTGTCCATTTGTACCTCCCTACCTATGAGTACAGTATAATACTTGTCCATTTGTACCCCCCTACCTATGAGTACAGTATAATACTTGTCCATTTGTACCTCCCTACCTATGTGTACAGTATAATACTTGTCCATATGTACCTCCCTACCTATGAGTACAGTATAATACTTGTCCATATGTACTTCCCTATTTATGTGTACAGTATAATACTTGTCCATATGTACCTCCCTACCTATGAGTACAGTATAATACTTGTCCATATGTACCTCCCTACTTATGTGTACAGTATAATACTTGTCCATATGTACCTCCCTACCTATGATACTTATCCATATGTACCTCCCTACCTATGAGTACAGTATAATACTTGTCCATATGTACCTCCCTACCTATGATACTTATCCATATGTACCTCCCTACCTATGTGTACAGTATAATACTTGTCCATATGTACCTCCCTACCTATGAGTACAGTATAATACTTGTCCATATGTACCTCCCTACCTATGAGTACAGTATAATACTTGTCCCTATGTACCTCCCTACCTATGAGTACAGTATAATACTTGTCCCTATGTACCTCTCTACCTATGAGTACAGTATAATACTTGTCCCTATGTACCTCCCTACCTATGAGTACAGTATAATACTTGTCTATATGTACCTCCCTACCTATGTGTACAGTATAATACTTGTCCATTTGTACCTCCCTACCTATAATTACAGTATAATACTTGTCCATATTTATCTCCCTACTTACCTGGTATATGTACAGTATAATACTTGTCCCTATGTACCTCCCTACCTATGAGTACAGTATAATACTTGTCCCTATGTACCTCCCTACCTATGAGTACAGTATAATACTTGTCTATTTGTACCTGCCTACCTATGTGTACAGTATAATACTTGTCCATTTGTACCTCCCTACCTATGTGTACAGTATAATACTTGTCCATAAGTACCTCCCTACCTATGTGTACAGTATAATACTTGTCCATTTGTACCTCCCTACTTATGTGTACAGTATAATACTTGTCTATTTGTACCTCCCTACCTATGTGTACAGTATAATACTTGTCCATTTGTACCTCCCTACCTATGAGTACAGTATAATACTTGTCCATTTGTACCTCCCTACTTACCTGGTATATGTACAGTATGATAATACTTGTCCTTAATTATGTACCTACCTATTTACCATATTTATCCTGTAATAAGCCTAGGAAACCAACATAATTATAAATTTGACTTGGGGGTAGGCTTATTGCAGGCCAAGCAATGAGAATGCTTGCTGAACTGTGATAGACATTGTCAAAATATTACCAAACATGGGCTTATTGGTGGATAAAGACGGCAGTACCCGAATGAAGGATTTTATCACAATGAACCACCAAGTTGGTTATTGCTGGGGGTATATGTACCTACTATTAACATATGACAATCCCCGATTTGTTCACCTGTACATAATACTTACCTGTAATTATGATAGATACCACAGAAAAAACCTACTGTTAATTCCTCTCGGTAAATAATTTTTGTAATTCATTAAAATATTTTCCATATGCATACATTTTTTTCCTAAAGTCTTTTAAAGATTTACAACCATGACAAAATGTGTATTGCTCCTCTCTGTACTTGCAATAACTGTCTGTAAATAGTGCTTACTGTCTCACTAAAACTTCACCAATGGATGAGTCTATTGTATTGTACCCATGTATTTTGTAAAAAAAAATAAATCTTTTTTTAAAACTAAAATATACAATATCTAGCTATTCTCTCCATTACAGGAACATACCTACCTGAAGAACTATCTACATAGTCATCAACAAAAATACAACAACAATGACAGAAAACAAGAGGCCCATGGGGCCTGTATCGCTCACCTGGTTGGATTTGACCAAATGTCAAAATAATGTTCATGTTCAATTCCTTTTGTTTGTTAACCTCAAACAATGCTGTTTATGGTTATAGCGTGGGGATCCCAACTGCTTTAAAGAAATAATGAAGTCCAGACTCTCTGAGTTTACAACATGCATTTATAACTTTATGACTAGTAGTGATTTAAAGGAATTACCTCTATTTCCTATATGGGGCCCCGCCCCTTTTGCCCCTCGGGGGTCAGAGTAACCATTTATGCAAAATCTGTTCCCCTTCCCCCAAGAATGTTTCTTACCAAATTGGGTTCAAATCCATTCATAACTTTATGACTAGTAGTGATTTAAAGGAATTACCTCTATTTCCCCATTAGGCCCCGCCCCTTTGGCCCCTTGGGGGTCAGAGTCACCATTTATGCAAAATCTGTTCCCCTTCCCCAAAGAATGTTTCTTACTAAATTGGGTTCAAATCCATTGATAAATTTATGACTAGTAGCGATTAAAAGGAATTACCTCTATTTCCCATATGGGGCCCTGCCCCTTTGGCCCCTCGGGGGTCAGAGTAACCATTTATGCAAAATCTGTTCCCCTTCCCCAAAGGATGTTTCTTATTAAATTGGGTTCAAATCCATTCATAACTTTATGACTAGTAGCGATTTGAAGGAATTACCTCTATTTCCCCATTAGGCCCCGCCCCTTTGGCCCCTTGGGGGTCAGAGTCACCATTTATGCAAAATCTATTTCCCATCCCCAAAGGATGTTTCTGACCAAATTGGGTTCAAATCCATTCATAACTTTATGACTTGTAGCAATTTAAAGGAATTGCCTCAATTTCCCCTATTGGGCCCCGCCCCTCAGGCCCCTTGGGGGTCAGAGTCACCATTTATGCAAAATCTGTTCCCCTTCCCCCAAGAATGTTTCTTACCAAATTGGGATCAAATCCATTCATAACTTTATGACTAGTAGCGATTTGAAGGAATTACCTCTATTTCCCCATTAGGCCCCGCCCCTTTGGCCCCTTGGGGGTCAGAGTAACCATTTATGCAAAATCTGTTCCCCTTTCCTGAAGGATGTTTCTGACCAAATTGGGTTCAAATCCATTCATAACTTTATGACTAGTAGCGATTTAAAGGAATTGCCTCAATTTCCCCTATTGGGCCCCGCCCCTCAGGCCCCTTGGGGGTCAGAGTCACCATTTATGCAAAATCTGTTCCCATTCTGCCAAGGATGTTTCTGACCAAATTTGGTCAAAATCCAATAAGAACTTATTGACTAGTAGCGATTTGAATCAAATGTTGACGGACGGACGGACGACGGACGACGGACGCTGCACCATGGCATAAGCTCACCGGACCTTCGGTCCAGGTGAGCTAATAAATGCTACAGGGTATGGCACTGACTTTGGGGGGCCAGCCAGGTTGGTTGTCACGGTGCCGTTTTCATCCGTGGGTGTGATAATGTCAAACTGTATGGGTGCATCTGGGAGGAAAGCATCGCCCGGGGAGGGGGCAGGGCCAGAGGTTGTCGTCGGGGATGTGGCGTTGTTGTTGTTGTTACTGGCAATACTGTACATCACAGAAAGGAAACAGAACATGATCAACACACAAGTCTAAAAAAATAAATAAAGCACTGAACTGGCCAGGTAACCTTTCATACAGACATCACAAGGATTTCATACATCCTCTTAAAACAAGCACGATATATCATAAGCGACTGGTTACTTTCTATTAAACTTCAACTTGAAATTATTTTCGACAAATTAGACCATGAAATATATTTTGAATTTGAAATTTATGAAATTCTGTAAATAAACAAATAAATATAAATATATTTTTTTAATTTTCACGAAAGGTTACCCTGTAAAGAGTGCAGTTCTGACTGATAAAGACATGCAGAGAAATCATCACAAATAGTATACAACACACACTAGCCAGCACACAACATCCTTGTGGATCAGTGATAGCAGGAGAAATGCTTACACTATACCATGAAATAGTTGGCATTGTGTGATGAGATGAGAATTGTATCAAGGTTTTACTCTAAGCATGGGTAATACCAGGTCTTCCTCATTAAATCTAATTGTATCAAGGTTTTACTTTAAGCATGGGTAATACCAGGGTATCTAAAAAAAGGTCTTCCTCATAAACTCAGATGAGAAATCAGGTAATACCCAGATATCTACAAAAGGTCTTCCTCATAAACTCAGAGATCCCAGGTAATACTAGGGTATCTACAAAAGGTCTTCCTCATAGATCCCAGTGTGCCAACCATAATACTATTTTTATCTTTCTATGAAAATGATCTTTTATGTACTTATATTTAGTCTTTCCTCTTCACAATTTGTTAAACAAAAAGTATTAGACAGGTTTGATTCACAAAATGTGATAGTTGTTTTGGTTTTCTGATCAATCTCAAAATTGGACATGAATAGATTGAAATTTTGGAAAGATCCATAGAGTACATTCTGAGAAACTGTGATAACAAAATTCAAATGTAAAAATCTAAGATGACAACCTACTGGCCATTCTATTTTCATGATCAGTATCAATATTTTTTATGCTCAAGTAGGGACATCAGGGAATTTACATAATAGTAACTAAAGAATGAATTATCAGGGACATTCTAGGAAATAACAAACTTCAATTAGTACAACCCAAGATGGCCACATGTAGGCCATTTGTAAAACCCAGAGGAAGTGATGGGAATCGGTTCAAATTTCCTGAAGGGATCATCAGTTTTGCTTATTTAATTGATGATCGATTTAAACCGATTGATTTTTAATTATCTTTCTTTCGTATTCAAACTTTTTTTTTCATTCCTTCGTAGTTCTTTCTCATATGCTATACCAATCAGCTAATATTCTTTCATTGATCATAATGTCTGACATTTCTGACAAAATATTATTATAGATTTCGAACTCAATTAATTGGCAAAATATCTCAAACAAGTGATACTTGAGGAATTTGACTGATCAGAACACCACTACCCAGAGGTTCTCTTGGAGACATGGACAAAAGTGACGAAGGCTGTGTTTAATTACTAGTGTATTAAGTACTAATTTATGTTAATCATGTACTCTGGACTATAGCTTCTCCACTCAGACATGCTGGTCAGTCACAAGATACGGTAAAACAAGATACCAACAACATTCCTTATGTCAACATATCTAATTCAACATACCAAAACAATGATATATGATTTTTGTGTAGACATTTTACGGAAATGTTGGTAGCATGGAGAAATTTCACACAGCAGATGCAGACAATATGCTGATATTAGGTGTACATCTCGTAGAATAGTTCGGACACTGAGAGAATTGACAGTTCACAACACTTACTATCTAGTACAGACCTTCCCTCTAACACACTCCCTACCTTGACAGATCTACCAATGACATCACCACATCATTAGTACATCATTGTCATATGAAATAGTTGAGTATCGCTGTACAATCACTAGAATTTAATACACCACCCCTTGGTGTGATCCGACAGTGCTTGTATTCTAATCATTAAGAATATTGTTACCATCCCTAGATGTGATCAAAACCTTGTCACTAATATCACACCCACACCCTATACCCTGATATATAGAGCAATGATGTGAAGCTATGGTATGACATATGGTCATGATCCCTTCCTGCTGATACTCTAGTTATTAAAGACTACTACCACACTCAAAACCTACCTCGATATGTGAAGCTAGAATGTGACCCAGTTTTGTGAATGAGAGTTGTTATTACTACCTGTCAATACTTTGGCTATAAGAAACACTTTCACACCCACACTGACATGTAAAGTTAGGATGTAACCCGAGGTTATCACCCCAACCTATTGATACTATAACAGAAACACTATCACACCCTACACTCTGCCCCGGTATGTGAAGCTATGCTGTGACCCAATGTCATGACCCCTACATATTGATACTATAACAGAAACACTATCACACCCTACACTCTGCCCCGGTATGTGAAGCTTCTGCCCCGGTATGTGAAGCTATGCTGTGACCCAATTTCATGACCCCTACATATTGATACTATAACAGAAACACCATCACGCCCTACACTCTGCCCCGGTGTGTGAAGCTATGCGGTGACCCTAGGTCGTGACCCCTACATATTGATACTATAATAGAAACACCATCACGCCCTACACTCTGCCCCGGTATGTGAAGCTATGCTGTGACCCTAGGTCGTGACCCCTACATATTGATACTATAACAGAAACACTATCACACCCTACACTCTGCCCCGGTATGTGAAGCTATGCTGTGACCCTAGGTCGTGACCCCAACCTATAAATAATATAACAGAAACACTATCACACCCTACACTCTACCCCGGTATGTGAAGCTATGCTGTGACCCTAGGTCTTGACCCCTACATATTGATACTATAACAGAAACACTATCACACCCTACACTCTGCCCCGGTATGTGAAGCTATGCTGTGACCCTAGGTCGTGACCCCTACATATTGATACTATAACAGAAACACTATCACACCCTACACTCTGCCCCGGTATGTGAAGCTATGCTGTGACCCTAGGTCGTGACCCCAACCTATAAATAATATAACAGAAACACTATCACACCCTACACTCTGCCCCGGTATGTGAAGCTATGCTGTGACCCTAGGTCTTGACCCCTACATATTGATACTATAACAGAAACACTATCACACCCTACACTCTTCCTCGGTATGTGAAGCTATGCTGTGACCCTAGGTCGTGACCCCTACATATTGATACTATAACAGAAACACTATCACACCCTACACTCTGCCCCGGTATGTGAAGCTATGCTGTGACCCTAGGTCTTGACCCCTACATATTGATACTATAACAGAAACACTATCACACCCTACACTCTGCCTCGGTATGTGAAGCTATGCTGTGACCCTAGGTCGTGACCCCTACATATTGATACTATAACAGAAACACTATCACACCCTACACTCTGCCCTGGTATGTGAAGCTATGCTGTGACCCTAGGTCGTGACCCCTACATATTGATACTATAACAGAAACACTATCAAACTTTACACTCTGCCCCGGTATGTGAAGCTATGCTGTGACATAAGGTCGTGACCCCTACCTGCTGACACTTTGGCCGTCGGGACTACTGGAGCCAGACACTGAGCCAGAACCTTGTTTGGTCATGCTACTGCTGCTGCCAGCCCTCTCCTATAATAAAAACGAGATTACAACCATTTATCAGATAGATCACATACATCTCCTATAATACAAACGAGATCACAATCATTTATCAGATAGATCACATACATCTCCTATAATACAAACAAGATTACAACCATTTATCAGATAGATCACATACATCTCCTATAATACAAACAAGATTACAATCATTTATCAGATAGATCACATACATCTCCTATAATACAAACAAGATTACAATCATTTATCAGATAGATCACATACATCTCCTATAATACAAACAAGATTACAATCATTTATCAGATAGATCACATACATCTCCTATAATACAAACAAGATTACAATCATTTATCAGATAGATCACATACATCTCCTATAATACAAACAAGATTACAATCATACAGATAGATCACATACATCTCCTATAATACAAACAAGGTTACAATCATTTATCAGATAGATCACATACATCTCCTATAATACAAACAAGATTACAATCATTTATCAGATAGATCACATACATCTCCTATAATACAAACAAGATTACAATCATTTATCAGATAGATCACATACATCTCCTATAATACAAACGAGATTACAATCATTTATCAGATAGATCACATACATCTCCTATAATACAAACGAGATTACAATCATTTATCAGATAGATCACATACATCTCCTATAATACAAACAAGGTTACAATCATTTATCAGATAGATCACATACATCTCCTATAATACAAACGAGATTACAATCATTTATCAGATAAATCACATACAAACTTCAGCCTTGACTTCTTCCTGCACACAGTGTATAAAGGAGGATGCTTATATGTTCTGCTGTGGTGTTAGTTAGATGGGACCCTATACCCTCTCTCCCTTAGCAACTGTGTGAGTTGATATGAGTATATACCTACTAAACTGTGTTGGAGTTTGGGTTCAGATATTTGAGTAACTACAAAGCTGAAAACTTACTTCCGTGTTGCATAGGAGTGATGGTACCTTTTGCTGTGCTGGCTAAGAGATTTTCTGTTTTACGTAGTCCACATATACCTTTATAAGTTGGATTACCTTTTTGCTTTGCTGTGATCACTGATGGTACCTTTTGCTGTGCTGGCTAAGAGATTTTCTGTGTTACGTAGTCCACATATACCTTTATAAAGGTGATTACCTTTCTGCTTTGTTGTGATGACTGATGGTACCTTTTGCTGTGCTGGCTAAGAGCTTTTCTGTTTTACGTAGTCCACATACCGTACCTTTATAAGTTGGATTACCTTTTTGCTTTGCTGTGATGACTGATGGTACCTTTGGCTAAGCTGGCTAAGAGCTTTTCTGTTTTACGTAGTCCACATATACCTTTATAAGTTGGATTACCTTTTTGCTTTGCTGTGATGACTGATGGTACCTTTGGCTAAGCTGGCTAAGAGCTTTTCTGTTTTACATAGTCCACATATACCTTTATAAGTTGGATTACCTTTTTGCTTTGCTGTGATGACTGATGGGTGAGAGTTTTTCCTCCTTTTTCATAGCCACTCTCTCTCACTATGTTGTTGATCGTACAAATCCACTGAAACATAACACTCATAATTGAGTATGGACACGCATCAAATTTGTCAAGCAAATTCATAGCTAAATTCATTCAAAGAACAACGACGTGGTTAATTAATTATCTATCAAGTTAATTAATTGAAGTCATCAAATTACCTCATCTTTCTCTCGGTCATTCTCGGCCTGCACCACTACGGATCTGTAACCAATCAACACGTTTCAAAACAAATGTTGAAAGTCATCTGGAAATCTACAGCATTTAGAGCATCCACAGTACTTGAAACCTGGTTTTTCCCTCTTGGAGTTAGTTTAACTTATATTGTATTATAAACAATATCTGAACATATTTCTACAAGTATTTTTTTTAATTACATGTAAAACAAGCACACAGGGTATTGCTAAAGTAATAAATGTCGACTACTGCCCCCACTAAAAATAGTAATTGTGACCCGAAACTTGAACTTGTCAAAGACATTTATGGTCCTTTATCATTGTGTGAAGTTTGATCAAAATCCCACAAGGAATGAAGCCGGTAGAGCGCTGACAAACTTTGGCGTTGCGTACATACGGGTGGAGACAGGAAACATATAGTCCCTTTGGTTTCAATGGTAGGGGACCATGCAACAACAAAGTAAAGAGCAGAAGTTACTACTGTACTAGAACAGTTCTATCTTTAATGGTGATAAAACCAGAAAATAGTTTTTGAGAACAAAAATATGTTTTAGTTTTTGAGAACAAAAATATGTTTTAGTGTTTGAGAACAAAAATATGTTTCATCTTATTACTTGAACTTTGACCTAGAGGTAAGTACTAAACACTGTCTATGGGAATGTATAAAGTTTTATCAAGACATCCATATCCTTCACTTTTTCACACTTATACCCTAAATAAGATCATATTGAAACAATGACATAATGTCTCCTTTTATAAGCAAGGGGAGATTTAACAATGGCACATGTACAAATGTACTGTCTGGAGGTTGGTATGCGGGGAGTGAAGGGGTCAATTTTCCCTTTTTCAGACTCAACAAGGATCTTACTTCTTTTTTTGTGACACTACAGCAAACACAAATCTCCTGTCGTCTGCTTCACATGGTTCTGCCATCACACCAGGCTCGTTCAGATCTAACACCAGACTACCTGCCAACTGGAGAATAAGTCAAGGATTTTAAAATCACTTGTATTTACCCAGGTTGTCTATATCAGTTATATAAGTATTACATTACCCAGGTTGTCCTTATCAGTTTTATAAGTATTATACAAAAAACATACAACTGAAAACTGTATTTAATACTAAGTCTATATACATGTATATGGTAGCTAGGCCAATAAGAATGTTTGGTTCTCTTGATTATAATCTTGAAACTTTTATCTACCAATGCTGATTACCATCTGGTTTAATTACCAACTGGATGTGAAAATACTTTAATCATTTCTAGCTTCAATAACATATTAGATGGGAAGACCTGTGGTCTCTTCTTCAGCTCTGAAAAAAAAATCCTTTTTGACTGAAATTTACCGTTTCATGTTTGTATTGGGAGATACTCTCTAGCTGATCTACCTTTCAGACTAAGAGGTAGCTCAGTTTTAAGGCCACATCTATTCAGAAATTCTAGATCTGACAAAGATGATTTATAACTCACAATGATGTTTATTTTTTTGTACACAATCATAAAACTGCACATACAACAAACCTCAATGAAATTTTACATCACATTATTTCAAAGATAGTCTTAGTGTCCTGTTTTGTTTTTTTTTGCCATTGGAACAAAATGTGCTTTGATAAATTAGAGGTGAAATTGGTGACAAAGCATGGTGTATGATAATATGATGATGTGAATGAGGATGTCAAAGAAATTGGTTCCATTTCACATTCTGTTCGATCAAATGATTTACCAAAAACAACCACAATGCAAATACCAAATTAATGCTTACATAAGAAAAAACCAAACACAGATTTCCCTCGACAAATCACACATTCAATACTCTGAAGTAAGTCAACATGAATATAATATATATTAGGCTTATTGTCCTCAACGTTTTCTTACACAGTAACTGTACAACAGGAAATGTGTAGGAAATGTGTGGATACTTGGGTCCTCTGAGGAAATTTGGGTAGCGGGATTAGGAGAAAATGTGTGGATATTTAGGATCTCTGAGGATATTTGGGATGCGGGCAGATACAGTTATCGGAAGGAAATGTGTGGATATTTAGGTCCTCTGAGGATATTTGGGTTGTGGGTGGATACAGTATCAGGATGGAAGGAAGAGGGTGGAGTATTGTTGTATGGGACTGCTAAAACTAAGTACTACTACCTTATCAAGACATATATATATATACTAGTAACACATACAAAGAAATCCTAGTTTGTAGAATAAGCATAACCAATAAGGAACTCTCGTAGTGTCAACTTATTGAAACCATACAACACCAAGTATATGTTTTGAAATAAAACCTAATACAAACTTATATCTCACATAACAAATAATGAACTCCATAATTCATTCTATTTCTTCCAAAAATAATTACAGACTTTAATTAAAAGAAATCACAATAGAGACATTCTGTAAAATGTAATCAGTGCAGTGCTAGGTCCCCGCCCATGTAGTGCTAGGCTATATACATCATTCTTACAAAGGGGTTGTTAGTCTTGGACAAATTCTGGAAATAAATACAGAACAATTCATGTTGTTATATTCTGATTTTTCTATAAAAATCTTGTCTTATATCATAAAATCTGACAATAATTCCTCCAAAATAACATTTAATTTTCACTAGCCGAACACTAATATGGCTGTCACAATCATTGTCAATATAAGGTAATTCGGTCATAGTTTGGTGTACCATATTCAGCATCTCTAGACACCCTGTAAAAGAATATGCTAGGTGATGTGCCAGTCACATGTACATTCATACATTCCTATTGAATACCAATATAATTCACTGAAACAGTAGAATATTTTCATCTGTGTGAATCATGACTGAATAATTATCCTATATATTCTGCAATAAAAGTTTAGCATATTTTGCATATACTTGCTTAATGTTCTATTGAATGCATTTTAAAGTACAGGTATCCAACTAATGAAATTGTCACTACATCAAAAATTCTTGAAGTTAATTAATTAATGATAGAGGTTATACTCTGATAGTGTTACACTTGATAAAGCTGTGGATTTCTTTCCATTTCTGTACATTTGACAGCTATGAAATGTTTCATTATGGTAAAATAGCCATGGCACATTAAAACATTCTTGGGAGAACAATGTAAATGAAGCTTTCATTTTTCTTGCATTTTTTAACGCTCTATCAACAGCTAAGTTAAAATGATAATGAAGATTTATGTGATAGTAGATGAAAACAATATCTGACTACATCTTTCAGAATTATTTATGGACGATTCTTTGTTGATAAAGAAAAGATGTGAAAAGAGAAGTGAATAAAGTGATTAGACTAGTGAATGATTACTATAATCTCCCCCTACTGTGTGTGTGTGTGATAGGGATACCCTAGGGATGATATTCTATGTTGTCCGACCTGAGACTCATCCAAGGGTTAGACAGTCAAGCAAATCCCCTGAAAGGGTTGCAAATTGCACTGTCACACCCTCAAGGTAGAGGAGGATTATTATTTTTATTCCATCATACTATTTAATTCAAGTATGGTTCAGTTATTGCAATGTAACACAATGTCCATGTGACGTTACTGTTTTGTTGCCAGGACATTTTATTGTTGTCGTCATAATACCACATCATTGTATTGTCGCTATGATGTCATAACATTGTTAACGTTGGCAGCACAGGTTATCTGTCAGACATAAGGAGTTGACAGAGAAATCACACCCTAAAACGTGACAGAGAATAGCGAACAGGTAAAACGAGAAACAAATCTGAATGACGGGAGAAATAGCAATCATGTAACAAGTAGAAGATAATCAGGTAAGTGCCCCCTACACGTTTCACGTATGATGGAGGGAATCCAATTCTGGTCTCCTCAGTAATACGTAAATGTGCTATCACTGCACCTTACGACCACCAAATACATTTTAAATTGTATAGGATTAATATGCTAAATTTTTTATCATGAAACAAAAGGAATATCAATCTTATAGATCACAATTGTTATCTACCTTCCTGCAGGCATATCAGATATATAGTCTTAATTGACAAACCATAAACTTTTGTCTATGTCTTCTGTTTTTTTTTGTTTTTTTTTTCATTACACATTAAAGTAAACCTACAATAATAATTGGAAAAAATGGGGAAAATGCAACAACAGTCATTATTGATTATACATGAAGTCCCAATGGGCCATATGAAAGCATTTACAAAGTATCAACATTTAATGAAGGCCACAATAATCTAGGCCTAGATATAATAACAGAATAAATTCTAGTCATCCTGTCTCCACAGTACAAGATGGCCAACTCACCTCATCCTTCGCCTGACACATCAGGTTGCCAGCCTGGGTGAAGAAGAAACATTTTTCCCATTTTGTCGCCAGCAGCTGCTTACTGTGGAAATAAATAAATCCAGATAAAGTGTTTTACAGAAAAGCAAAACTTGTTCATAGTGAATTTTGTAAATAGTAATCCAGATTCATCAGAAAATACAGAATTTGATCTCAACCTTATCTTAAACTTTGGCCCAATGACCTTGGGAATATTAGATCAACACACGAAATGGCCTTATTGTGTATCTACATATCACAGTGCAACATCTTCATAAATAATAGAAATACTGACTTTCTGGATTATCTCACATTAGAAGATCTCTTTGCTGCACGTAAGTTTTTTAAACAAACTAAACTTGTGTTCAGACTACAATGCTATCTATCATATACAGTGTACTACTAACATGGAACACTAACTTGCTACAAAGAGTGTACTGCTGATGATCTACATTACCAGAAATATTGTTTAATCAAAACACCATAAATAACATACAAATAAGCATAATAACATCTTCAATATTCCAGGGGTTGTATTCAGTTATAATCTCCACTTATTGGGAATGTTACCCTTAAATATTGAAGATAACACATTGGCTGTGACCCTGTTTAATTTCTGAAAATGTCTTTCTTACGATTTCATTATTTTGTATTTATAGGTAATTTAATGTAGGTCACTCAAACTACATCTAGGGTTTCATTGGATGTAGGTCACTCAAACTACATCTAGGGCTTCAGGAGATGTAGGTCACTCAAACTACATCTAGGGCTTCAGGAGATGTAGGTCACTCAAACTACATCTAGGGCTTCAGGAGATGTAGGGTACTCAAACTACATCTAGAGTTTCATGAGATGTAGGTACTCAAACTACATCAAGGATTTCACAAGATGAACTAATGATGGATGACCAAATGCACTAAATAAATGATTACTAAATAACTTTCGCTCAAGGAATGTCAGCATTACAAGACAATTGCTAGGAAGGTTTGAGTGTTGCGAGTAAAATTATCTTGATTGTGCAATGTAAACAGGAAAATACACATAGAATGAAATTTTAATGATCTGCACCTTGAGAGAAATCCTCAGTTAACAGCAAAAACAAATGAGTTGAGATTTTTCTGTCCCCCTCCCATAGTCTTATAAATTGTATCATTCCTAGTTAAATACAACAAAAAAAAAAAAAAAAAAAAAATGTTATATATGATATATATAGATACATAATATGATTACAGTAAGCCTCCAGTCAGTTCAAATAAAATAAAATAAATATTAATGAATCTGTTTGAATTATACAAGATTATGCTTCAGAAAAAAGCATGAGTTCGAACTGTCAAAGTCAATATATATGGGCAAAAATCTTGGCAAGGCACACACATATAGAGGTCTATTTGATTATGTATACCTGGCATATCCAATGTAAGGCTGATACTTAACAGCGCAAAAAATGACAAATTTTTATTTAATTCGTCACCAAATAATCATTAAACTTTCTTCATTTCGTGATAATAAATTATGATCATTCTAGTGCAAAGCAGAGGCCATTGTGTAGGCCCCAAAACAGTAGACATTTCATTTGTGACACAAAAGTTAAGACTTAGCCCTAAATAATGAGGTATATGCATGATTATACATTTTATCTGAATTAGAAACTATGGTACCCGGTATATATATAGGCCTATTATTTTAACTCAGATGGTCCATTTAATAAATTAAAAACAGTCTACATAACTGTGTTTACAAAAATGCTATTGTAAATATAGGCCTAACCATATGTGAGTAAAATCAGGTCTGAATATCAACATATCTACTTTTAAATCAAAATTAATTTGATAGTCCTAATAGCTACCAAATTTCTTTGACACCTTCAAAATTACCCATCGCTAATTGGAACATCAATTATTATTACATAATTATCAATCAATTAATGAACAGCATCAGGTTGTCATTGCCGGGTCCTCCCCGATTACAACCTACAGCATTCCAAATTTGAACAACACACTACAGGCTGTTTTTGCTGGGTCCTCCCCAACTACAGCCTGGATAATTAGTATACAGTATCCATAACTCCTAGCAGTCGGTGTCTTTGCTGGGCCCTCCCCAACTACAGCCTGGATAATTAGTAAACAGTATCCATAACTCCTAGCAGTCGGTGTCTTTGCTGGGCCCTCCCCAATTACCACCTGGAGTTATATATGGATGCCCTGTTTCACTAATTACATGTATCTACAATTCACCTGAAACAGTCATACAGAGTAGCCCCTGAGAATGCCATATTTTATAAGTTTTGTAAATATTCATAATCATGTGTGTTAATAAATGCAATTTTCCTATAACTTGAGACTATGTTGTTTGTATAAATGTGAATAATCAAAATGCTAAGCTAACACTGTATTATACACCAGTGAACACACGACTGGACACTGGCACCACAGAAGAGTGCTGGCTGGATTTACAAGTTTTAACCACAACATCATAGATAACTCTTTTGAGAAAAATAATTTAAAACATGATTTTCTAAAATAATGAAAAATATTTGTTAAATTTCTTTGACACCTAAATATCAAAACACACCATTTAATATTTATTGCGAATGAATTTTTAAACACATCATATCAAACCTATGCATTAGATTGTGCATAGTGCAAGACTGATGAATGCTAGCTTATGTGTATGGCTGAAAAGGACTTGTGTATATATATAGCTGAACACTCTCCATGTAGATGTGAAAGGAACCTAAAATAAACTATTACTGTATAATAATAAACTATTACTGTATAATAATAAACTATTACTGTATAATAATAAACTATTACTGTATAATAATAAACTATTACTGTATAATAATAAACTATTACTGTATAATAATAAACTATTACTGTATAATAATAAGTTATAAAATCTAGCAAACTTTAGTTTTAAACCTTATACATATTTTGGTGAAATATATATCATTAGATGTTTAAACATTCTGCAATTTAATATTGGAGAATTCTGTTATATTCAGAATTGTTTTGATCTTTTAATACAAAATATCTATTGAGTTGTGAAATATTTCAACACAATTAACGCTTCCAAAGTACATCACAGTATTCAATGATAACATTTTTCAATCTAGTGGGAAAAATTGTAGGTATATAGATATATTCTGTAAAATTCTGTATTATTCTATAATGGAGTAATTCATTACAAACAGCTTATAAATGAGGATTCTTTATACGTGTATGCAAGCGTGTTATAACAAAGGGTTTAAAGCAAGGACAGAATCATATTAATTACATATAAACATATGGAAGCAAGATTTTTAACTGAAGTTTTTTTTTTACATTAGTAACTTATAATCTAGCATTGATTTCTTTTTACAAATGGGTTTCAAATGAGGTCCTTTACACAAATGACTTTTAAGTGGAGATTTTAACTTTTTTTTTTAATTTTCTTGATGAACAATCATGAGGTTCCCATTAATATTACAGTATTTGAATTGATGATAAAATCCCCAGAAATAGAAAAAGGGTTGGAAACCTTTTCCAATTAACCTAGATTATATTACTGTATCTCATAACTGTACAAATAGACATTATTATCTCATAGCCATATATCAGATGATAATTAAGTAACAATGGTTTGAAGACTGTTTCTTACAGACATTTTGAAGTAACAGGGAGATGGTTTGAAGGCTGTTTCTTACAGACATTTTGAAGTAACAGGGAGATGGTTGAAGAGGTTAAATTTCCTCATAACCGTACACCTATGTCAGTAAACATTAAGGTACCAGATGATTTATAGAGTGTTCCTACTACAAAGCCATCTATGACCCACCACACTACCTTACCCAATAGGGAACATCTTGCTCCTAGTAAATAATACAAAACAAGGAAACATAAGTCAAACAGCTTGAAATGCTATCGAGGTACAACCAGACATACTCTCAACATTGTCGAGTAATTACTCGATCATCAATCCATTATTTTGAAAAAAGATATTATTTCAACAACCAAGCTCTTCAGTGTAACATATGATAGTCTAAGTTAAATATTAGAATACAGTGACATCACACTCTATTACACAGTTATATTTGATCTCACGCTTCGTCTGTCTCAATTGTTTGTATACAATATGGCAGATATTACACACCTGTGATGTAACAGCTAGGTCACTATCTAGGACAAATGACTTTTTTCGTACAGGTGGGCATACCACGAAATCACACATATCTTGAAAATGATCATTTTTTCAAATTGATTTCCTCACAATACTTTATTTCACAGCTTTATCTAATAAATAATAACCAAAAATCATTCAGGGTACACTTAAAAGATTTGCCTTACCTGCGGATGTACAGATAGCCAGCCTTCTGTGTGAGTGAAGTGTTGGGCGGTATGTAAGGCATGTCTACGGGAGGCTGACCATGGTACAGATGGGCACTCTGCTGTTCAAGGTTGTCAATCAAATCTACTGTCTTCCTGGTCTCTTGTTGCAATTCATGCTGTACCCTGTAGTAATGAAAATGGAAATTTCAGGATTCAAAATATTTTTTTAAGAAATCATAGACCTGAAAATTTGTCACATTGTTCACCTAGATTTCAAAAGAAAAATGCTATTCACGATTTATTCATTTATCTTATTTCTAATTAATTTCTTACTATATTTACTTCAGAAATCTAGTTTTGTTAAAAACATTCTATCATACCCTTGCACACTGGTGGCGATGTTGTTGAGGAAATCTTCAATGTCTGTCTTTCCCACTGCATCCTGCCCCATCCTAAAGAAAGCCCTTTGAGAATGGAGGTAGCCCATGACAGGCTCTAGCAGGCAGAACTTCCTTTTGTACTGTAGGGCATTTAGGCAGGAGAAGTAGTGTAAAGATGTCTGAAATATAAAATGGCCAAAGATAGAAGTCCAGGGTTTACCCTTAGTATACATTGTATAGAGAATTTTACAGGATAGAAAACTTGGTGGTTAATTTTATTATATTTAACAATTACTTAAGCACGTTACCAGGTCAATTAAAGCAGAGAAAGTAATAAGGTAGTTTTATGAGTGGACTGATTTAGTGGGTAAAATGCATTTTAAGAAATATGATCTGCTTTCAACAAGTTATTCTTGGCTCATTATCAGCATTGTCCCTTTAGTGGAACTCAAATTGGTAGGTACTATATTTATCCTCTTAAGCCCACTCCCCTGGTATAAAAGTTTAGTACCATATTTACCCTCAGATAAGCCCAAATCCCCTAGTTTGAAAGTTAAGCACCGTATTTATCCTCAAGTAAGACCATTCCCCTAGAGTAAAGTTTAGTATTGAAGTTTGTAGAGAGCTCATTTGAGAACCACGTTTAGCTTACTGTTTCAAAATGTATAATTGTGCAAAAATTGATGAAGGGAGCTTATTTGCAAGTAGAGGCTTATCTGTAGATGAATACGGCGATATGCCTCAATGCACACTAGGATATACAGTGTATCTGTAGAGACTTAAAATGTAGAATGGACTATTACTGAGTATATACTAATACTGTTAACATTAGCTTTATTTTCCAGTATTGATGTCATAATGATGGAAAGAAATTCAGAAAATTAAAGTATCTATCCTGGCCTTGACTAAACCTGAGCATTGTCCAATGAATGTTTATAATCTTAAACATTGCTTGTGTAAAATGATAATAAATACCAAGCCACGATATGAAAAATCGAAATGAATTGTTCAGTATATATGTTATAAATACTAAAGTAACGAATTGTTATATATATATGTTATAATACTACCTGATGAAATTTCTTCCTCGTCAAATACAATTCTTGGTTGGCCTCATTCTTAGATCTCTCATCCTCTCTCCTCTTGGGTAATTTCATGTATCTACTTTGGGCACTCGTATGTTCTGAATATATAGATTAGCATTTGTCAGCAATATTTCTGTAAAATATTCTACAGAATACAGCACCCTAGAATCTTTTACATAACACCTCAAATCATATCTGCAGTCAATATTGATTTCACAATTCAGAGAACTTTAACTGAATCAAATTCTTTTAATTCTTTACTTTTATATCATATATGCATTCTCATAGGAGCAGTTTTTGTTCTTTGCAAACCTTTTAAAGACTCATAACTTCTCTTTTTTTTATTGCAATTAATTATAAGACAACGAAAACTCTTGTATTCTTTTTTATTACAATTAATTATTATTACAATTAATTATAAGACAATGAAAACTCTAATATTCTTTCTTTATCATGATTGATTATAAGACAACCAACAAATCCTTGGTTATACATTAGGACTAAGGAGTGTAGGAAAACAATGAACATTGCTTACCACTCGATGCAATGTTAAACATCTCATATAGGGTGGTCACCTCTAAAAGGAAATAAAGCAAACATTTTAGTTTGTGTGTAATAATAAGACTACAATGGATATTATAAACATACATATTTTAACATTACAGTCTGTTTGTATTGTGTAATGATAAGACAATGATCGATGGACATAATAAACATACAAATGTACATATTTTAATATTTCAGTCTATGAGTTTGTTTAGTATACCATAAACACACATATTTCAGCACTTTTTGTACCAAGGACATTCCACTAAATTACTATTGTTGAATTTTAGCTTCAGCATATTGTGTTCCATGACATGTAGTGTGGGTGCACCAATTCATCATCTGTTTAATGAAGCTATGCATTAAAATTTGAGGGTACAAAAATTAATACTGTTATATCATTTTTATTAAAATGATAATGAGTAATGATTCAACTAATATGTAAAGAATTTGCAACAATATCAAGAAAGACAATCTCAACAGGCAGAAGGCGGGTTCCTTTAGTATTTATTAGGTAGTTGGTCTACCTGTTTCGCCCACTACGTCGGGCTTCCTCAGGACCAACAATTTGCAACAAGATTTAAAACCTATTCTCATTTTTTTGTTTGTTTTTTCTATAATTTTGCATTATCTTTTAACATCTTCGTAGAATAATATGATTTAACACTATCAAGGTAGACTGAAACTTCGGTCAAATTAGAGTGTCTGTATAGCTATGGTAAAAGGTACGTCTTCACAATGGGCCATATGATACAAAATATCTTAATGCCAGATACAGGTAGGGTCTGATTTCATTCTAGAAACACTACAGACTCTTATTTCTCAAATAACTATACAACTGTATGCAAACATTTCATATGAACCTGAAAATATCTGGAATACAGATTTTCCTATTTCCCATAGATCAGTTACCTTCCAGGTCGGCCTGAAGGAACTTGGTACATGGATACATCATGGTCTCAGACAGCTGGGCTGATAACACCTGCTGGATGGAGCTCACCTAGTATAAATTAAAAGGAAATAATGTAATTGTCAACAAGATAAAAATTTTATACATGTGCCATTTGATTTATACAATATATACATATGTCATTTGATTTATACAATATATACATTTATACTTGTTTGTTTGTTTTGTTTAACGTCCTATTAACAGCCAGGGTCATTTAAGGACGTGCCAGGTTTTGGAGGTGGAGGAATGCCGGAGTACCCAGAGAAAAACAACTGGCCTACGGTCAGTACCTGACAACTGCCCCACGTAGGTTTCGAACACGCAACCCAGAGGTGGAGGGCTAGTGATAAAGTGTCGGGACACCTTAACCACTTGACCATCGCGGCCCCTTGATTTATACAATCAGGTGAAGTGTATTAATCACAACAACTTTAGAGTAGATTCTTTATATTTATTACTAACCATCAACCAGTTTCACCCTCTACGGGCTTCATCAGAACCATCCTGACAAAGCCCTTAGAGGGTGAAACTGGTTGATGGTTACTAATAAATATAAAGAATCTACTCCAAAGTTATGATTGATACTCTTTCACCTGATTTTCCCTACTGCTCAATTACCCTGTATACTTCTGGGTATCCAGAGGAGATGTAGAGGAACCCAATAGCATGAATGGAGTTGGCTCCTTGATCTATACAATATAAACCTACTTTATTTCTTTCAGTATTCAAGAGATGTACCATCATTAATATATTAAAAATTATAACTTAAACATGTCTGGTATTGGGAAAATACTGTAAAGTCTTTAGGTCCAAACTACTATCATATACCTCCTATACACTGCAGCAGCATTTTGATATGCAAAAGCTGCATTTCAACACTAATTTGTCAACATTCAGCCCAGTATAATGAAAACAGAGAATTCTCAACCAGATAGCCATTAGTTGTACTTATTTCCATCAATCTATGTATATAGTTGATACTGGGCTGGAGGCTACTCTGTATCTCCCTAATTGGTTTGGTTTGTTTTTGTTTAACGTCCAATTAACAGCCAGGGTTATTTAAGGACGTGCCAGGTTTTGTAGGTGGAGGAAAGCCGGAGTTCCCAGAGAAAAACCACTGGCCTACGGTCAATACCAGGCAACTGCCTCACGTGGTGGAGAGGTGGAGGGCTAGCGATAAAGTGTCGGGACACCTTAACCACTCAGCCACCGCAGCCCCCATCCCCCTACTAAACATAGGTATCCCAGAATCGTGTAGATGAATAACTGTCATTTAAAACTTACATCATCTAGATAGCTGGCATATTGTTTCAGTGTAGATGTTAAGATACTGTCCTCTGTTTCTAAAGCAAATTTCTGGAAAAAAGAAAAAAACAAGGTATCATTAAACGGTGCTATACTTTGGTTCATTGTCATTGAAAATGAAACGGAAACAAGCATCCAGCAGTGTGTGAAGTTTGAGTTTGATTAGTCCACTTCAACTTGAGTTACTGTCCAGAAATCATATTAGTAGTTATCGTAATAGTAACCTTGACCTTTCACCTTTTTACCGAAAATTTAAAAGAAAATCTTGATGAGGAAGCAGTGTGTGAAGCTTTAGTTTGATTGGTCCATTTGAACCGAGTTTTTTTGGGAAATCAATTTTCTATTATTTGTAGTTTGAACTAGGACACGAAAAAAAATCCCAAGCAAGTATTCTCGATAGGGAAGTCAGGAAACAATGATGCGGATGGACGGCAAGGCGGACGAAAGACATCATCACAATATCCCCTTCTGATCTCCGATCGAGGGTATAATAATGAAATGGCAAGCATAGTTAACAAATAAGATTTAAATTTTTCTGAGAATCAGATCTAGTACCCTAGAACCAGATAGCAGTGTAACTTACCTGTATTTCATAGTCTCTGAGATGCTGGGCCAAAGATTGTGTGGCAGCACACAGCTCATTCTGTGGAAAGTCATACTTTTATATCAAATGGGTGAAAGAACAAAACACAATAACCTTTAAATAATATCAATCTATGCATTACAACATTTTTTTCAAATGTTACAGGTAAATCAGCTGATGTCTGACATCATGATCAGAGTCATGTAATGTCAAGGGAAAAGTGACATCACAATGAAATAACTTGTAAAGAGAGGTGACCATGAAACATCACTTATAATCCATCTAGACACTGTATTGTAACCAAAACAATTCTAGTTCAAATATAGAATCATATTATTTACTTTTCGAATATCTTTCAAAAATCAAATACATTGTAAATCCATGAATTTGTATATTTCCAATGATTATTTTCCTTGACATAGCAGGTATAAATCTAACATCAATATTGAAACATATTGTCGACACTGTTTTAAAACAAATTTTACCTGAGCTTTCATGATTCTCTGACAACAGCCATGAAGCCCTGTACTGTATTTCTTCAGAGCCACAGCATCCTTTTCAAACACAGACAGCAAATGTCTGGTCTGAAACAAAAAATTCAAATCAATTCTT
The DNA here is from genome assembly GCF_902652985.1 of Pecten maximus. NCBI lineage: Eukaryota > Metazoa > Mollusca > Bivalvia > Pectinida > Pectinidae > Pecten > Pecten maximus. Next base: position 29,427,639 of record NC_047021.1, read on the forward strand.
ATCAACTGGTGTATACAACAAAGTGTGGTTGTACCATTTCATTTTACCCAGCAGACAGTTTACACTAGTCCTTAAACATGTATAAAATTGACTAGCTCCAGCATCAATACAAAATATCAGTTGTGTAACTAGAAATATTTATGATTTTTGAGGCTGCAGTATAATTTCAGTTGTTACACCAGACTACCATACATAGGATGTCCACAAAGAAACTACCTGAATAACTTCAATTACTATTATCATTAATCCAGTACTTAATACCATGGAACACAAGATGTTAAATATTATATGGAATTCATTTTTTTCCATGAAATTTATTTGATATAGCTAATTCCTTTTCATCATCAATCACTATTCAATTTTCCTTTTATTCAAATTAAATTTAACTACACAGGAATAAACCTTGTTTTTTCCCCACTTACATGAAATGGGCCTTTTTGTCCTATTTAAGGAGAATATTGGTGAATTAGGATGTAAATGTTCAGTAGTAAACTGAATATTTTTTGGAAGTTGATCTAATATCATTTATCAGTCATCAAACAGTAAAAGCCTAGAAACCTAAACATATCAAGGATGGTCTAAAATGAAAATGTGGACAAAATGACCACCTCAGTTTATTACAAGACATAGAACCAACCTACATGTAAAGTATGCTCCATTTACACATTCATAGAAATTCACATTTGATACCGGGTAACAATATCAATATTTGAAAGCCTGATCATAAATATAATTAGGTCAAATGACAGTAATGGACACGTAATTAACATACAGGATTGAAGCCAGGTACCCAATGACAAACATACATACCATATTTTTCCAGGTAAAGGCCCATGTTTGAGGACAAGCCTCCCCACCCACCCCTATTTTTCAAATTTTCTCTGCATAGGCCCATATTTGAGAATAAGCCCATTCTCCACTTTTGTATGTCTGATTCACAATGGGAAGAATAGTAGTAAAATAATAGCATGGCTGTTTACAAGGCACTAAATACACCATTCAAACAAACATTTATCAATACCTTTTATAATACTGTTATTGTCTTTATTTTATTATATATGTCAAAAAGGAAAGAAAATGTCAAAACAAGGTTGAATCAGAACTATCTACGACAGAAATTGTAATAACAATATATCAATCAATATGGTTCTTCTGAGGGAGTTTTATATGAGATTTAACAGATTATTTTGTAGCCCAAAAATTTATATTAACCTCATGTATTCTTGATTAATACCTGCATCACAGCATGACATCCACACTGATAACAAAGCTGGATTGATATGCCCTAGAAAACTTCTTCACTTTAAACACGTAGGGGACTAAGCAAACCAACAACCATCAATCAACGACTCGAGACCATCTATAGTATTGACATTTCATCAATAATTGTCTAAAATCAATCTCCCATCAAAAAGTGTAAAGTTGTCTGACAAGCAAATATAACATCTTGTACCATATCTTATCAGCCCATGATCAGGGATAAGCCTGACCCACTATTTTCCCATTTTCTCTGCATAGGCCCAAATTCGGGAATACGGGAATAAGCCTATTCCCCACTTTTGAATGCCTTATCCACAATGGAAAAAAATGATAGCAAAATAAAATGAAAACTATGTTGTTTTCTGTAAAAACTATTGTTTTTTTCTCATTAAAACAATATTTTCTATGAAAAAACAAGAATTCCACAGAAGTGGATGTGTCACCTGTGCAGAAAATTGTGTGATTACAAAAGATATAAGAGACATCATAGTAACAGTAACCTTGACCTTTTTTCTATAACTATCAGCTATGTAGTCTGGTTAGTGTGGCATTCAATGTATAGAACAGCATGTGTCTGATATTATATCCCCTATAATCATCAACAGGAGTTACAAGACCATCTTGAATTTTGGACTAAGAAAATCAAGATGGCAAAAACTTTGAACTATGACCTGATGACCTTGACCATTATAAAATAAATTCTCATTTAATTTTTATCAAGTTTACTTCATTCTGTCATAACATAATACTTATCCCTTAAAAGATAACAAAATTTGACTTTGAACTGTTAGTTTCATGATCGACCTTGACCCTTGACTCAACTGGTCAATTGATCTCTTCTTTGATTTTGACCGATATAGCTTTATGACGTCATAACAAAATGTGATTTCCAGTAAGAGATATACAAATTATCGGCTAAAATGTCAACTAAGGCTCAATCAAGTGTGATATATAGACCTGGAATATCCAGACTCTGCAACAATTAGCCACTAAGCATCCTTAGAAACATCAGCCTTGTAAGTTTGGTTGATGTACGTAACAGCTGTGATTACTTTAAAACTTATGTTAACCATTCTCACAAATCAACCAAGTCCAACAAGGAGTCATTTAAAAGTAAAATATGGATCTGATTCAACATCTTTTTAATTTCATGCCAAGCATCCCTTTATACATGATCTGTCATGAAAATTTGGCTGATGTACCACTTGTACTTCTCACAGTTTCAACAAAGTCCAACAGGGGTAAATCAAGCATAAAATATGGGTCATATATCCAGCCTCTGCAACATACCTAGGTACATCATTCATAAATGTTTGTAAATCCTTTTTAATTATGAAATTTGTGATGGGAAGTTTCTTTTCAATTTGGCAAACTCAATTGAAAATGTATACCAGGTAGTATTTTTCATAGATCTTTTATAATAAAATGAAAAGTAATTTACGACATAAAATCTCCTATGATTCATTAATTATCTCACGATTGAGTACATTCTCATGACTTATGACACCAATTAAATATACAATGTATATATCCAAGGTCTACAACTTTTACCTGTATACAGTTTTAACTTTCAATAAATGCACAGAGGCACTCAAATGTGATTAGAAATTAGTTACTCCATATAAATCCATGTCACAGACTCTGAGGCAAACTAGTAACAGGGGTGTGTCTGTTAGGAGTCACAGTAACATCACAATTATTGATCAGACAGACAGCAATCGGTAATTAAACTGCTGAACAGTCATTTAGTTGATAGACAAATCCTTTTATGACTGAACAATATCCAAATAAAACTGCCATCAAGACCCCATATATAGTTATACAATACTCTACCATACTTATCCTAAAGTAAGCCCAGGGGACAACACATAACCTCTGACTTACACACTGAGCTGGGCTTGCAACAAGTATTTATTGGTACTGAAGAGAGATAGATATAATAAATGGTATTTGTAAATGTCATTTACTCTAACAAAAAAAAAGCATTAAAATCCAGGCCTTTCTCTACGTCATTTTTCATTAAAATACAGGCCCTCTGCACAATAATTTCTTATTTCCATTTTTTCTTACTTTATAATGTAAACTAAACTTTGTCTCGTACACTCTGGGACACACTAATTATATATAAAGGGCATACAAACTACATATCCAACATTATGTTGTTTGTCAGACTGCTATAAAGTTAAATTTTAGATGTTTTAGAATATGTTTCCTATTCTATCATACTGTCTACAGACCCTCCACAATGTCCTCACTGCAATGCAAAACTTTCTATCACAAAGCTAGACATTCCTGACTCTTCTAACCATCTAATTGCTTTCTTGCCTTTAAGATATTTTGTAATCTAATTGTACCGCGTACTAGTTTCAGACGGCTTATCATACTGTCTGTGATAGATAGATGTGATTCTGGCAGATCAATACATTTCATCATGGTACACGTTTTGTGTATATGCACTACACAGCTTCATCGTCACACGCTGCATGTTAGAATCTACCTTCATTGATCCTACAGTGCAACTTCATTATGTTTACTAGTAAACATTAATTAAATAGTATGTCAGGGGAAATCAGGTTACTTTATAACTGATATGTTCTTATGGAAACTAGCTGAAATCTGTTCTAACCCCCGGGATAACAATAGCTATTGACAGAAATACCTATCCAACATTAGGGATATCTTGAACTTGATTAACTGAACATGATAGGTTACAGACAAGAGGCCTAATGGACCTGAATCATCCACCAGTTGCTAGCTTAACTTCTGTGATCTCCAGACTAAGTATTTCTATGAAGAAAAGTCTTTGTTGGAAGTTTTTAATTTGTATGATACCTGCTATTTGAAGTAGATCAAGGTAAATCATGTGGATCTCAAATTTAATAGTCTTTCATCACAGCATATTACTAACCAAATAACTCTTCACTGAGCCACTTGGTTATTTGGAGAAAGTCATTTTAGGAAGCTTTTATCCCTTTTTCACCCCTTTGACCTCTAATCTTGGTAAAGCCTGAAGATCATTTCCTGGGTTTTGGCTTCACTCTGGAAAGCACACCCAAGCCAATATCATGGTTCAAGGTCTTGCAATTAATCAAATGAAGTTGTGAGGTGTCTTGAATATGGGTCAAGATAATTAAGTTAATCAGAACTGACAGAAGTCATCTGAGTGTTTTAATAAGTTGACATCCTGTGACCTTGAATATGAAGTATGATTGTTCCTTTTCACATTCATTCATCATTATTGGGAATCATCTCAGGAAGCCATTGTTTGATTGTTTTAACAAAGTTGACCATGTGTCTATGAATATGGGTCAAGGTCATTTTATTTTTCAAACATACCCACATTCACCTCAGCAAGCTACTCTTCCAAGATCATGAGTTTACACATCTCTGTCATTGAGAAGTGATTTGATGAAAAAGTTGGTACAAGACATACTCTGAGATGGGATATATTGTTCCATCTCAAGACATATGCCATATGGTCAGACAGGCTGATAAATAATGACAGACCAGTGCTTTTGAAATGAGCAAGGAACCATTATGTGTGATTTGGTTTATTTCAAATTCACAACAACGATAAAAGAAACATTAATTAGAAAAGACAAATTGTCCCCAAATAATGATTGAGAAAGTGAGAACGAACTTATATCATCCTGAGTAAAACTGTCAACAGTTACAGAAATCTATAACATAACAAAATCAGTTAATTAACCAGTAGTCAATACTGTGTTATCAGCTTAATTAGAAGAAGTAATTAGTTACAACTGTGGAGACCAGAATCCTGCAGAGACTAATTTGAGTCATTTGTTAGACCAGAGACATATATACAGAGAGATTGGCAGCTCTCTATTTGCCCTTGTGTTTACATAGTGACCCCTGACCTTCCCACAATCTTTTGCGGTCGCTTGGTTCAGTCTTCACTAGACGCCATATTGGAGAAAACTTGAAAACCAGACACATAATTATCGATAATTTCTATTTGAAATCATCACCAAGATCCAACTATGTGCTTTAATTTTATTAATATCAACGTGCAGAAGTGTCATCAATATGAAATATATCACAATTTGCTGTCCAAGTGTTTGTATTTTGAGTATGAAAGTCAAGCACAACGCAGGAAAGATCGGCGGGAATCTCCAATTTTCGAAAAGTCCCTATGGGGTTTTCAAGAATACGGATAAATGACAACAATGTGCATGATAATCAAGACCACATTTCATAAGTATGATAGTTTTTGGTTAATGTGGTAACTTTTGTAGTGGCTTAGATAAAACAATGTGCTTTTTGTGTGCGTTTAAAATTGACGATGTTTTGGTCTGACGTAATGGCTGCTTAATTACAAAACTTGGACATGTCGAATAGGACCCAATGGATTTTAGAAAATAAAGATAAATGGCAACAATGTGCATGATCACTAAGACTATATCCCATAAGTATGATAGTTTTTGGTTAATGTGGTAACTTTTATAGTGGCCTAAATAAAACGATGTGCTTTTTGTGTGCATTTAAAATTGACGATGTTTTGGTCTGACGTAATGGCGGCTTAATTACAAACTTGGACATGTCGAATAGGACCCAATGGATTTTAGAAAATACGGATAAATGACAACAATATGCATGATCAATAAGACTATATCCCATAAGTTTGATAGTTTTTGGTTAATGTGGTAACCTTTTGTAGTGGCCAAAATAAAACGATGTGCTTTTTGTGTGCGTTTAAAATTGACGATGTTTTGGTCTGACGTAATGGCGGCTATTTACAAACTTGGACATGTCGAATAGGACCCAATGGATTTTAGAAAATACGGATAAATGGCAACAATGTGCATGATCAATAAGACTATATCCCATAAGTTTGATAGTTTTTGGTTAATGTGGTAACTTTTGTAGTGGCCAAAATAAAACGATGTGCTTTTTGTGTGCGTTTAAAATTGACGATGTTTTGATCTGACGTAATGGCGGCTATTTACAAACTTGGACATGTCGAATAGGACGCCAATGGATTGTAGAAAATACGGATAAATGGCAACAATGTGCATGATCACTAAGACTATATCACATAAGTATGATAGTTTTTGGTTAATGTGGTAACTTTTGTAGTGGCCTAAATAAAACGATGCGCTTTTTGTGTGCGTTTAAAATTGACGATGCTTTGGTCTGACGTAATGGCGGCTTAATTACAAACTTGGACATGTCGAATAGGACCCAATGGATTTTCGAAAATACGGATAAATGACAACAATATGCATGATCAATAAGACTATATCCCATAAGTTTGATAGTTTTTGGTTAATGTGGTAACTTTTGTAGTGGCCAAAATAAAACGATGTGCTTTCTGTGTGTATTTAAAATGACGATGTTTTGGTCTGACGTAATGGCGGATTAACCAGAACATGTCGAATAAGTTCCAATACTACGATACACACATGCACATAGCCCGATTTACCTGCGCTCGCGTGTGTTTGATAGGAGACAGGACGCTCTCGATAAGGGATATGCTTGAGTGGTCACGAATAAAGGGAGCCACTATGTGTACGGGGAAATAGCGATGTTATAATCTCTCTGTATATATGTCTCTGGTTAGACAAAGATTAATGGTTTACAGTGTTCGAAAGTAAAAGTGGTCCGATAGCCAGAGGCTATAGAAAACCTGGTCGGTCTATGAAATTTTTTTAAGTGTTGGCTCGATTGGCTATGAAAAGTTTGAGTCCTGACATACATTACATTACTAATATAATTTTAGCAATAGCCATATTCACTAACATCTGATTGAAAATATTAAAACAATGTCGAGAGTGTTATCTATTTTAATTCTGAGAGTTATCGAGATACAGAAATTATATAGTGTAATAACTGTATCAAATCCATAATACTGCATGCTTTGTGTTGATCCTGTGGATTTTTTCTCCTTAGACATATTACACATCAAAATGTATCTCAATACATACAAGATAACCATTGGGTGTCTTCTGGGAAATTAACTGAGGAACAAATGTCTCAGGGATGTATAAAGTGATGGGATAAATATGTTTCTGGGATGTATATGGAGGTATGATAAACATGTCTTTGGGATGTATAAAGATGTGAGGTAAACATTTCATTGGGACATTAATCAAGTCCTGAGTACAACTGACAATATATTTTCAGATTATAATTAGCTCCATTCCCATTTGGAATTATTTCATATTTATGAAGAATTCACAAAACTTGCAGCTTACCCCTGTTACATTGTTAACTTGTACAGATAATACTAATGTTTAATTGTACATTGGACACACAAGTACAAAAATGTACACTAACAGTGCTATTTATACTCTATAGTCAACTTAATAAATTGCTGCCATTTTATACCCTGATGACCTATATATAGCTACAGCATCTGAGAATTTGAATATTGCATTCATTTATGGCCATCTTTGAAGGATTTCATACATCCTGTTCATTTATTGGAGTAAACATGGTTATTTTCTTCCAATTAAATGGCAAATTCCATGTCATGTAAATGAAAAGGAAAACATAAATAGATCAAGTCTGACATTTAGTCATTTAGGTTAAGCAAATGGAAATTATCTACTTGTAAGAGTAGAATAGTGTTTCGATACTGAAGACATTTTTTTAAGCAAACTGTTCTCTTTTTCTTCATGGTGATAAAAAAACAGCAATAAATACACTGGATATGAAGATTGTATTAGGTTATATGAACTTGAAGTACATGTACTTGTCAAGAGATATTTGTGCAAGCGCAGTCACATTCACGTTTTCCAGTTACAGAAGCATCAAATCAGTTCATAATAATGGAGGGGTGAGCTTCAGTTTGACATTCTCATTAGATTACTAGGAAGTATCACGCGGGCCAGGGGTTGTGGGGATGATTCTGGTGAATCTATATACGTGTCCCTATCAACAAAGTAAAGCAATCTGAGGAAAAGAGTAGGAAGCAAAAACTGTAAACAGTGTACATGTCACAAAGAATCACAGCCCACCTGTGCCATGTATCACAGCTGATCAATGTAGACGAAAATTGAACCGAGTCTGTTGAGTCACCTTTATTTCACTGCCATAAATAACTTTTATCGATCATGGTGTTGTTTGTGTTTTTCGTTCCAATTTTTCATGTCAGTATTCCGTTATTAGACAGGCTGATAGATATAATAAACGCTGTTTATTCAACATTGTGAATTCAAACGTTTGAAAAATATCAAATGCAAATCTGACAATGATAATTAAATGCTAGTATTTCGACTAAGCATTAGATTACCGTGAAAAATAGGCTACTGTATTCATCAAACCTGGCAGTTTCAGTACCCTCCCCCCATTCATAAGTCTAAAGATACCTGAGGGCTGTCTTCCAGTGCATCCTCCAGGTGTAATTTTTCGATGCCAGGCATGACCACTTGTCTCCTCTACACGTCAGCTGCTACCGAAGATGCTTTGGCATCAGCAATTTCCGATTATTTTGACAGTCGACTGCGGTCTGCTACAGAAAGTACTTGCCGAATATAACAGGCCCGCAGTTAAAATACTTAGTTTCTTTTTGAAGAAAATGAAGTAAACACATTCATTTAAAACCTAAAAATACACTTGTTCTGAAATAAAAAAAATATCATATTGTCAATTTACTGATAGCGTTTTTTATTTTAATCCTTTTTAAAATCATGATACGGAGTAAATAGCGCATCCACTTCCGTTTACAAAATGCCGGTCGAAGATTTGGAAGAAGAGGGTCTGGCCAAAAACCCTAATTTTGAGCATGCTCAATGGAAATATCTGCTCGGAACGAGCAAATACAAGCACGATAAAGATCTACGACGAAGACTATTAGAGGCCATTGAATCAAATAGTGAGAAACTTAAATATACTCAATTGTTTTCTTCAATTTTTGCTTGTCATCACGCTGGATGCATTGTTACTACAGTAGTCATCAATGACCTGGGTACAGACGTTTCGGTACATAGACGTTTCCACAATCAGAAGTATTGGTATCTAGACGTTTCGGTGATTCGGTATTTTGAAAAGACTCTTCGGTATCCATTTTATTGGGTCTTGAGACTATCCAAATATGTCATTATTAATTTATTTGTCAGCAAAGAACAATATATCTATTGTAAAATATACTGTAGCATTGGTCTGACTTAATAAACCAGTTTAGGGGGGATTTTTGCTATTATGCAGAGCAAAGGTTGCAAGTGTAACAGCAAAGGAGAAAATGTAGCGGCCAGACCGGTGTTCGAACCCGGGACCTCCGAACACTAGCCGGATGCTCTACCAATATTGAGCTACCTGGTCACCGATGATCAACCCAGTCCAGTCCCGGTACACACCTCCCTCCTTTTTTCAAAGTCTTCGTCCTCGAAGACACAGACCCTTTTACCACTACCGTGGGTATTTTAGCTGGGCGCCAATTTTGTAACAGGAGAGAAGAAAATGTAGCGGCCAGACCGGGGGTTTGAACCCAGGACCTTCAAACACTAGCAGGATGCTCTACCAATTGAGCTACCTGGTCACCTATGATCAACCAAGTCCTGCTACACAAGTAGGCAGGGTATTTCCCCTTCCTATAAGGTGGCGTTGCTCACTCCAAGCACAGGCCAAGCAACGATTATTTGGCATAAAAATAAAGACAGCTAAAAAAAAAGTACATGTGTTCAACAGCATGCAATGAAATTACTACCAGGAATGAAATATCTTTCGTATAAAGAATGATTATTAAAGTTTTTCAAAATCTTAAAGGGAGGCTAGCTATAAGTCAACAGCATCACACAGAACTGTGCAAATAAAGCAAGAGAGAAGGACTGGGGAACATTCACTCAGCCTAGATAAGTCAAGAAGTAGGCTGGACAAATTAAAGTCACAGCGTAAACAATAATATAGATTTGTTTTAATATTATAAGGACTATAATCTGAATATAGAGGCAATTATGCCTGCATTCAGAGTATAAGTTAAACAAATTAAGTTATGTGCGCTTATGTTAATGTATATTATTATTTTCACTCTGATGCTGTAGAATTTTTGCTAGACCCTGTGCTAAGGAGACCTAATATGCTTCCTTGGAGCTAAAAAAATCCTGTGTTGTGGTTGTCTTCAGAGGCAAAGACTTCAAAGGAGGGAGTAGTGTAAAAGCGGAGAGTACATGTCACATTACTAGCTCAGGCTAGAGAGAATATCTCCCTTAATTCTAGTAGCAGGATGTTTTCTCAGAGAGCGATGCATCAATCTTTGAAGCCCAGCACGGGCATGGTATTTTTTATTAATCATTTGTATCACAAATTCGGTGCCATTGACCTTTCCAACTGTAAGCTATGGGAGACTAAGATGCTTCCTTGGAGCTAAAAAATTGGGTTGTAGTCTGTCTTCAGGAATGAAGACTTTTTGATGAAAGGAGTGTGTTAAAATTAAATCAGAAAGTATAGTCAACTTTAATTACTAGGTCAGACTAATAGGAATTTCATTTTGGTCTGGAGGTCTTCTAGGATGCATGCCCACTTGTAGAATGAGAGGTTGCTAGTTCAGTGCATGCGTCACGCTGAACATTAGATATTAGATTTTGATTGTCCAATGAATTATGTTTGGAAACAGAATGCCTCCTACATGTATATGAAAACATGGAAATTTCTAATATAATTTGGTGTTCATTAATTTTTTTATGGAGCAGAAAATATAAATCATATAGTGTCAATCAATCAGATTTATGTACTTGTTAGTCCCCAAGTGGTGAAACCAGGGAGACTAGGTTTCCATTCCATCTGTCTTGTATATATCAGGGCATCCAGTTGACCCTTGACTTCTTGCAATTTCAGAAGTCAAATCACAATTTCTGAACAATCTGAAGGGTCAAAACGTATGTCAAATAGACATGTCCCTTCAAACTCAAGAGTCAGATCTCAATTTTGGGAGTCAAAAACATACCCTCAGGGGTCAACTGGATGCCCTGTATATGTACACAACACCTAAGTTTGTCAGCGCTCTGACAGCTTCATTCCTTGAGGGATTTTGATCAAACTTCACACAATGATAAAGGACCATAATATCTCTGACAAGTTCAAGTTTCAGGATTTTGGAGTCAAGGTCACTGGTACTATTATCAGTGGGGCAGATAGAGGATATGTATTGCTTTAGTAATACCCCGTAGCTTTTTTTATCCAAAACACTTCTCAATCACTGTTTCATTCCATTCATATAGTCCATCACAAATCACTCTTGAGATACTGGATTTTTTGTTTATTTTTATCTAGCAAATTACCTGTAAAATTGAAGTACCAAAACAACTCCAGTCAGAAGGTACAAATCCGATACATCTGTCAGAGGACAAGTACCAAAACTTTTTATCCAAGCACTGAAATGAATAGATACCTTGGTGCATTTACCTATATAAAAATCAAACTGTAATGGTGAGTGGTCCCCACAAAATGATATTGAAACATTAACCTTACTATAGTGTATTTCATTGATGGGATCTGTTCCATTGGATGAATTTGTAAAATAGATTAAAAAGTGTGACTTGTGATTCATTTACCAAAGTAATATACATGTATTAGCTTATTATTTCTTGAAACACTGATCGAACTGTGATATGAAAATAAGTCATGCACTTGCCTTTGTAGGTATGGCACCGTTCTATGAGGAAGTGTGTAAGGAACTACAATGGAAGTGTGATGAGACTTTGTTAAAGAAAATGCAAAAGATAAATGAAACAGAACTTAAAGCATTGGATGTGTCAATAGAGGATGCAGAGACAAACCTGGGAGAATCAGAAGTCAGAGAATTTATGTTGAAAAAGGCAGAATATTTATGTAAAATTGGAGATAAGGTAAGTACTCCTTTGTAAAATCAGATGTAAGATGTACCTTTCTAGATCCGACTCCTGTGTAATATCAGATATAAGATGTACCTTTCTAGATCTGAGGATCGCTTGAGTATGTGTTGAATTTGCATGCTAAACTGCTTTCAGTGACTCATACACTTAAAAAATAAAGAGAACTGAATGATGCCATTGAAGTTTTATCAACTTGAATGAGCAGTTATTCATCTATAACAGTTTTAGGTAATGATGGTGTCAGGTTTGTTTAATACAGTTATACTTGAGTAAGGTGTTCAGTACTGATCAGGTTATTTAGTAAATGATTGCATGTCATACATGGAATCCAAGAGCAAGTAGGATTTTCATCAGAGCTGATGTCATAAACATATTCTTACTTTAACCTAAACCATACTAGAAGTTTTAAACACATATTCTCTGTGAAGCACACAATAATCAAGCATTTAATATTAGTTACATAAAGGTTTGAAGTACATGTAAATGGAGTGCATAGAACACCCAGAATAACTAATTAATCATATACATGTATTGGTATTCATCTTTAAAATTTAATAATTACAATGTACATGTAATAATTCTGACTTTTAATCACTAGTTGTTTTCACGTTGACAGGAAGGGTCCTTAGCACAGTTCCGTAAGACTCAAGAAAAGACAGTTACCCTTGGATACAGACTGGACCTGGTATTTCACCTGATCAGGATGGGCCTGTTCTATATGGACCATGATCTCGTTACCAGGAACCTTGAAAAGGCTCAAACGTTAGTACTGAAAATTTCAATAAATAGTGCCTATAATTTCCAGGCTATGTAAAATTGTTGACAGTGCCTTATTCAGTTGTTGTGCTTGCAGTTAAATCTTGGCTACTAAAATATTGAAAGGGAGTGCTACATCAACAAAAAAGTACAGCTTTATATTAAATGATGATAAAGACAATCTTTACTCTTCCAGTTGGATGATGCAAGGCATCAATAGGACTTTGGATATTGTCTTGGGAAGTGGCCAAGATTTTACCTTTATTTTAGCATTCTCTCAAATCTGACAGAATAAGCCACTCTAACTAAGGCTCTTTACATGCAAAGATATATACAACTCACACATTAATGCTACATATGAGTTGAACAGCTGCCTTATATATAATTAACAGGCACTTGTTCTATCCAATATAGCCATTTCATAGGATGATAGAAGTACTATTTGATGGGATCATCTAACAACTTAAGACTTTGTGTATACCTTTGACAAAGTCCAAAAGCATAATTGAACATGAAAAGAAAAAAAAAGTCAATCTCTTCATTAAAAAGTAGATCTTCTAAATGTGGTAATGTTATTGATATATCCTGCAACTTTTATGTTTATTTCCTCCAGTTTGATAGATGAGGGTGGAGACTGGGATCGACGTAACAGACTGAAGGTATACCGAGGTGTGTACTGTATGTCCATACGGGACTTTAAGAAGGCTGCTGGCCTTTTTCTGGACACAGTTGCAACCTTCACTTCGTATGAGCTGATGGACTACCAAACTTTCGTAACCTACACAGTTTTCTGTGGTATGATTGCTCTGGAACGGCCACAACTTAGAGAAAAGGTAAGAATGGATTCAAGACTTGAAGGGGAGGGGCTTCTGATGCAAACAAGTGTTTAAATTGTAAAATATTTAAAGGAATCCTTTGTAATAACAAAGTTTTAATTGTCACAATTCCTTTTTATAGTCAAGTTAACAGACTTGCGAGTTATAACGACTGTAGCAACAATTGATACTATTTAATGATTATAACAAAGTTGAACTGGACAATGCATATGAAATAAAATGTGATGACTGCAAAGAATTTGCAACGTTTGTAAAACAATGAAATGTGCATAACCAGTAGAAACCTTCATTTCAAACCTGCAGTGTTATTTTTTTGTTAAATTGATAGTGTTTACACTGTACTGATAGAAACAAACTGATGTCTTTCAGGTTGTCAAAGGATCTGAAATATTGGAGGTATTACACAGTTTACCAAAAATCCGCACCTACCTGTTTTCTTTGTATGATTGCCAGTATGCAGAATTCTTCAGAACGTTAGGTAAGTGTTCTGTATACAATGGTTAGCATGTTACATTTATAATACGGTTAACTCCCACCTCTGGATTGGGTTGGTCTTGTACGTATGGCCGTTGTATTGAGGGTGTAATTCTTTATCATTAATGCCTAGTACAGATAGTACTTTATTCTCCCACCTTTGACCTGGATTTATCAGAATGATACTTAAAGCACAATACCTTCATTCAGTTTCAAATTTCAATGTTGTGTAGTATGTACGACTTTCCTTAATCGTGTTATCTAGAAAATCAAGTAGACCTATAGTTGTATCAGTGGTAGAATATCTACATTTAATACCAAGACAGTCAACAAAAGTCAAAAATAGTGCATCTTCTGTCAAACCATGTCAATCCTTCTATAACTTATAATTATACATTTACAGCCCAAATGGAGGACACAATGAAGTATGACCGGTTTCTGGCTCCCCATTACCGATACTATACACGCGAGATGAGGATTATTGCCTACACACAGCTCCTGGAATCATACAGGAGTCTGGCCCTTGATTACATGGCTGATGCATTTGGAGTTTCTGTAGAATTTGTTGACCAGTAAGTGAAAGATCTCTCAATTAAATTGTTATAACAAAGTCATTCGTGACTGAAAGTCTGCCTATCTGTAGAAAGACATGGAATATACCACTACTTAACTTCATATTCAATATGCAGTAATGATTTGAGTAAATTTTGCCTTTGATATTTAGTTGCTTAGCTCTTCTTTTAGAGTTGACTCGCTTCATCACTGCTGGATAAGAAAGTCTTTTAAGGTTAAGTGGTGTTTCAGTACTATTGGACTGCCAAATTGTGGAAGGATATCATCTTCTTGATAAATATTTATGAAATTTTGTAAGAACATATATTATAAGGATGTGTTAATTTCATTTTTGACATTTGATCAACATGCTTTCCTCCTTTATCTAGAGAGTTGGCTCGTTTCATTGCTGCTGGCCGTCTACACTGTAAGATTGACAAGGTGAAGGGCATTGTGGTGACAAACAGACCGGACAACAAGAACTGGCAATACCAGGTATGTCAAACCCTGTCAATATCAGGTATGTCAAACCTTGTCAATACCAGGTATGTCAAACCCTGTCAATATCAGGTATGTCAAACCCTGTCAATATCAGGTATGTCAAACCTTGTCAATATCAGGTATGTCAAACCCTGTCAATATCAGGTATGTCAAACCCTGTCAATACCACGTATGTCAAACCCTGTCAATACCAGGTATGTCAAACAATACAAATACCAACCAGTGTTCACTTTACTTAAATCCTTCGCCAATAGTCACTTAGGGCTATTCCAGTAAAACATCTATCCCAAACCTTACCCCAGGTTTTGTGGGGTACCACCTATTGAATTTGTTAAATAAATTACATAGTGGTAATAGGAAGGAAATCCAACCATGGATAGAAGTGATTTATTGTGGAGACCTAGGGTCAGGTAGATATTTTAATGGAATAGCCCTTCTGAAAAACGTTCTTGTGGCATCATTATTTGATGAGATATTTTATCTATGGATAGTTCTCAATGACTTAAATATCCTGCTTGACAAAAAATTTTGTAACATATTAAGATCATTCAATGGTGTGAAATACAAATGCTTAATTTTAACAAAAAATATCAATTTTAAATGAAGGTGTTTTTTTTTAGCCCACCATCATCAGATGGTGGGCTATTCAAATCGCCCTGCGTCCGTGGTCCGTCGTCCGTCCGTCCGTCCCTCCGTCCGTCCGTCCCTCCGTCCGTCCGTCCGTCCGTCCGTCCGTAAACAATTCTTGTTATCGCTATTTCTCAGAAAGTGCTGAAAGGATCTTTCTCAAATTTCATATGTAGGTTCCCCTTGGTGCCTAGTTATGCATATCGCATTTTGAGACCTATCTGAAAACAACATGGCCGACAGGCAGCCATCTTGGATTTTGACAATTGAAGTTTGTTATCGCTATTTCTCAGAAAGTACTGAAGGGATCTTTCTCAAAATTCATATGTAGGTTCCCCTTGGTGCCTAGTTATGCATATCGCATTTTGAGACCAATCGCAAAACAACATGGCCGACAGGCAGCCATCTTGGATTTTGACAATTGAAGTTTGTTATTGCTATTTCTCAGAAAGTACTGAAGGGATCTTTCTCAAATTTCATATGTAGGTTCCCCTTGGTACCAAGTTATGCATATTGCATTTTGAGACCAATCAAAAAAACAACATGGCCGACAGGCAGCCATCTTGGATTTTGACAATTGAAGTTTGTTATTGCTATTTCTCAGAATGCACGGACGAGATCTTTCTCACATTTCATATGTAGGTTTCCCTTGGTGCCTAGTTATGCATATTGCATATTGGGACCAATCAGAAAACAACATGGCCGACAGGCAGCCATCTTGGATTTTGACAATTGAAGTTTGTTATCGCTATTTCTCAGAATGTTCTGAAGGGATCTTTCTCAAATTTCATATGTAGGTTTCCCTTGGTGCCTAGTTATGCATATCGCATTTTGAGACCAATCGCAAAACAACATGGCCGACAGGCAGCCATCTTGGATTTTGACAATTGAAGTTTGTTATTGCTATTTCTCAGAAAGTACTGAAGGGATCTTTCTCAAATTTCATATGTAGGTTCCCCTTGGTACCAAGTTATGCATATTGCATTTTGAGACCAATCAGAAAACAACATGGCCGACAGGCAGCCATCTTGGATTTTGACAATTGAAGTTTGTTATCGCTATTTCTCAGAATGTACTGAAGAGATCTTTCTCAAATTTCATATGTATGTTTCCCTTGGTGCCTAGTTATGCATAAAGCATTTTGAGACCTATTTGAAAACAACATGGCCGACAGGCAGCCATCTTGTATTTTGACAATTGAAGTTTGTTATTGCTATTTTACAGAAGGTACTGAAGGGATCTTTCTCAAATTTCATATGTAGGTTCCCCTTGGTCCCTGGTGTTGCATTTTGGGACCAATCCGAACACAACATGGCCGACAGACAGCCATTATCGCTAAATCTTAAATTTTATATATAGGTTCCCCTTGTTTGAAAAGTACTAGAGGGCTGTTTCTGAATTTACACAGATTAGTAAGACTTAGAGGAAGGGAAAAGTAGAGAAAAGATCAATCTGACATGGAACCTATAAAGATCATTCAATGGTGGGCGCCAAGATCCCTCTGGGATCTCTTGTTTTTTTTTTGCAATACCTGGTCTTCGCCTTTAATCAACAATGCTCTTTCAAAATCTGTCAAATTTTACCTCATAGTGAATTTCTTTTAAGAAATTGGATCACTTAAATTAAGAATTAGTGGTGTTACCCTTACACATTAATATTGGAATAAGCGTTTGCCACATCTCTTTAAAGCTTACATGATCACAAGAATTTGTAAATTTAATTGTATGTAACTTTGCATTTTTCAGGCTACTATAAAACAAGGAGACATCTTATTGAATCGAGTACAGAAGCTGAGTCGTATCATCAACATCTAATGACTAGACGTATCCCAGGAAGTGCTTAACTCATCTCTGTAGGACCATGAACATGTGATTTATATTGACATTATACCATGTGCTGTTAACAGTGATATCATCATAGGTCTCTGTATAGGATACAGAGTTGGCAAAGATGGCCATTATTCATTGTTTGTACAGTGTATCACA